>NC_077240.1:40632500-40655000 GCF_947179165.1 Solanum dulcamara | reverse complement strand
ACATAGGACAAAATAAAGATTTTGGAGTAGATGTTTGATGATTGATGTGATGATGATACTTGACAATGATGTGATGATAATGTTTGATGATGATGTAAATGATAATATATGATGATGATGTTTTGATGACGATGTGAGTGATGACGTGAATGGTGCTTATTTAATATGTGTAGAATGATTGATGTAGAGGTATATTGATGAGGATGTTATGTGATGAAGTGGATTGGAGTCTAATGTGATTATGTGATATGTGATTTACCTAATTTGATATGGTTGGAGTCTTATGCGCATTTTGAAAATAAATGATTTTGAAACCATTTTTGCATAAACTATTCATACACTATTTTGAGTTTAAAGAGTAATTATTTTCATCTATGATTTGAAAAGAGTTTAAGCATGAGTTGAGTTTGAGAAGTCTTTTAATTATTTTTGAACACGAGTATTTTGAGTATAAGTGAGTTGAGTATTTTTACTTTAAAATGTTGATTTTTGAGATTGTATAGATTTTAAAGAGAAGAGTTTGATGATTTGAGATGAGTCGATTTGAAAGAAGGTCCAATGAGGCCAGATTTGATTGAATTTTGAAAAGAGTCCAACGAGACTAAATGAGTTGATTTGAAAGAGTCTGATGAGACTGAATGAGCATTTTGAGTATTTTACTCACTTGATAGATATGAGCATATTGAGTCTTGGGAGGAGTATCGAGCACCGAATTGGGTAAGAGTATAGTCCATACTCGAACTAATAAACTACATCGCCAAACGTAGGAGAGGATTGAACCGTTAAAGTCGGATGCTTCCCCAAAATGTTTTTCCTGACATTATAGGACTCGGTTGGATTGGATCCATGATTGGTTGATGCGTTCATACCCTGGCAAGGTATGAACGGACGCGGCAACAACGTCGGCTTGTTGTACTATCACTCGCTCATATGGTGATGGTTGTCGGTTAGAGAAACTCCCAATTGAATAGATTGTGCTTGATCTGATTGGTTTGATTGTGATTGTAGATGATTGAGTTGAATTGTAAGACATTGCATAACTTAATTTGCATATTTATTGAGTTGAGCCCCTTTGAGTTGATTGTGAGTTGATTGCATTGATCGGATTGGATTAGATGAATTGTGATTTGATAGTGTACGATTGGACTGGATTGGATTAGATGATAGGTTGATTAGGTTGAATGGAAGGATATATGATTGGATTGGATCGGATCGTATATGACCGGGTTGAACCGATTGTATACGATTGGATTGAATCGGATGATATATGATTTAATTGAACTGTATTGTGTATGATTGGATTGGATTGTATGATGTGTGATTGGTATTTGTCTAGAAATGTATTCTTACTTTAGACTTATGACGTCTTATGTGAGTCTCTCCTACCTTTCTGATTCGAGATAGTTGATCCGATGTTATTCTTCCTTGAGGTATATTTCATTCTGCCATATTACATACTCGTACATTCCACGTACTGACGTCCATTTGGACCTACATCATTTCATGATACAGAGACAGGTTTAAGAGATCGTCAATAGGAGCACCATTGAGGATCTATACACACTCAGCGTACTGGTGAGTCCTTCCCTACATTCGAGGGACACCGCTTATATCATTCTTGCATCGAGTTAGCCCTTTTTATTTTGGTTTGAGGTAGCCATGAACATGTCATTGGCACCAAATAGATAGTAGTGATAGAGGCTTCATAGACTGGATAGTGATGAGTCGATTGAGTTATTCTTGTCAAACTATTTTTTTATGACAAATATTTAGTTGATCTGTCGGCCCATGGCCTTTATTCTTTGAGTTAGATGGGTGATTTGAGCTGCCCACTAAATTATTCCTTATTTTTAAATTTTCCGCTGATTGAATGAATGAACGGATGTGTGATCAGGCTATGTGGTTCGCTTGGGAGCCAGAAATAGTTTCTGAGTGCCGGTTACGTCTAGGGTACCCTCCCGGGGTGTGACAAGAGCTAATCGCACTGATGGAATTTTTATTCGAGCATATTAATTCAAAATATTGACCAAAGTCAAACTTGGCCAAACTTTAAAGGTAAAATGGCAAAACCACCTAAACTCAAAATGAAGAATCTAAAACATAAACCTTTATTCTAGACCAAAATGGGCCTTTTGGATCTGATGGAACCGTCGAAAGTTTCATATAACGCCCCAAATCTTTGGATGTTGACTAAAGTCAACTCTAGCAAACATTAAGCCTCTAAAATGACCAAACCATCTCAAAATTCAACCGAACACCTTGGGGAGAATTCCACCTATTCTGATATCACATATAAGTTATAAGGACTCTTGGAAATCATTACAGTGATACATATTAGTGGCTGCGGATTAATATCCAAGCGTGTTGAAGCAATAGCATTGTGAAAATCAAAGATCAAAGTATGAAAGCATTCCTTAAGAAAAATATTTTTACTTGGTTGGCATACTTTATGACATAATAGCGCTGGGGACTTACTGTAATGACCCTCCAAGTCATTTTTACCTTAATGCCTTCTTTTTATCATTTAGATCATTTCTATAGCTATCCCAAAATATTTATGACTTACTGTACTAACTGTTCGGCTGCCTAGTCGTTCGTCTGGGTTTTAGGTCTATTTTCCTCTTTTGGAGATTTTATAACTTGAAAAATTGAGTTTGTTCATAACATAAGGTAAACGATCTTAGAATGAAATTTTAATGATTTTATCAGCTCCAGAATGACTAAATTATACTAGTAGCATGGTCAGCATGAGTATCAAAGCAATTTAGGCGAGTTTAGGGCCATTTGGGATTTTAGCCTTTGAAGTTTAGCTTAAGGTTGAATTTTTTAACATTCTTGAAAAGCGTGCTTGGATGAAATTTTCGTCAGTGCGGTTAGTTCTGAAATATCAAGTTATGTCTAGAACGACCGTTCATTCGCTTCTGAGGCTTTCAGTCTAATCTTGACGCCTATTGTGGAAATGGACTAGATATGTCACTTAAGTGTGGGACCTACTTTTCATTAAAATAACCTCATATGGAAATTTTGAAGGAGTCATTGAGTCCAAAACAACGAATTTGGTGGGGGTAGCATAGCTCATTTTCCCGCGGGATTCTGAATGAATCCCGAGCACCCTGTTGGGGATTTGAACTTGATAAAAAGTGTTGTTGCAGTAGTGTGATGGTGCATGGTGTGGCAAAAAATTGCACTTTGCATTCGTGGAAGCCAAGGGGATTGGCCACCATGTTCGCAGCCTTGTCACATTCATGAAAGGTTACTTTGTTGCCTTCCGCATTCGAAGAGCCCACTTCGTGTTTGCAAAGGCCAAACTCAGGGACCTCCACGTTCGCGGGCCACTTAGGTTGTGTTCATGAAGGACAAATCCTTGGTCTTTTAATAAAAGATGAAGTTTGATTTCCAGCCATTATTGTAAATTAAAACTTCAATTTCTCAACCAATTTTGGTGATTCAAAGTTCCATTCATTCGAAATTGTCGAGGCTACTTGGGTTGGTAATCAGAAAGTGTTGGAGACCCTTCGTTTGAGGTAAATTCGCGTAAGTACCTGATGTCCATACTTTAATTCAAACTTAAAATGTGATTTTTATGCATTTTGTGTTTTCCACTGATTCGAGCCCCGATTTTTGTTTCATTTTGGAACATAAGTTCGGGGTAGTGTTTAGGACCTTTTTACAGATTTAATTTCATAATTTCCAGAGCGGGTCCCACATTCCAGTTTTTGACTTTGAAATTCGTCCATCTCTAAATTTAGTAATTTTAATATCAAATCAACCGTATTAATATTGTGTACCTATTTTTAATAGTGTGGTTGTGTTCAGAGGCCATTAAGAAGGGGAAATCTTTGGTTCTGTGAATTTGGAGCGCGCATGATCGATCTATAGGTAGGCTACAGTTTCCCTCTCATTATATAGAGCTTAAGAATGTGACTGCTTGCTGATTATTTGGAGTTTGGGATTAGGTAGTATTGAATCATGCTTGAACATTTAAAAATTATGGCTTAGGACTATTTCGGGATTTTATCGGGTACTTGTGAGCATGCTAGTTGTCTTTTTGATCATCCATTCCTTATGGTGTATTTGTATGCTTGTTTTATCATTTATTTGGAGCATGTTTGGTCTTAGTCTAGGTTTGAATAGTGCTTTTCTTAGAAATGCATGATTCAGACTTGATAGGTCTTAAGTTTACCTTGACATTATTTTGGATAACTTAGATCCTTGTACACTAATGTAGCTAACTTGAGTCTGATAGTCTGAGCCTTAGCTAGGCGGTACACTTACTTCGATGACTTTCTATCCTTATCCCCCAACTCTGAAGTTTTATGAGTTTTCGTTGGCATTGGGTTTTGTTCTGCGATTAGAGATTGATTTGGGGTTCAACTCAGATGGTTTAATTGATTGAGTAAGTGTGGAAGGCAATCCATGAAGTTTGGTAACTATTGATCTTGGAGAGCACTTATAGTAGCTATATTGGGTACCTTGTTGGGCATCCAGGTTCAAGCTCTGGCCTTGACCGTATTGACACATTCGATGAGTATCCGATTAGACGTCCAACCTCGAACATCTTATAAAGAGCATCCGATTAGAGGTATGACTCCAGTTACTTGATACTTGATCAGTTAATTGGATACTTCTATTAGCATCTGATTAAAGATCCAGCCTCCGTACTGTCAGATTTTACTTAATTGGGTTGAGGTTCTGGCTCTATATTCTTTGGTCTTGGGTTCTTTGTTTCAGTTCTCAATAGTTATAGTTGTTCTATTTACTCGTTAGGCTTATGGGGGTCCAATTGAGTTTTTATTTGAACTTGCTCAAGAGTGTACCTTCTAGGCTAATGGGGGTCAGTTAGGTGTAGTTTAGCTATAGATTATTTTGTTAGTCCTTTCTACACTTGAGTGACCTTCTTTACATTACTTTAAACTTTAACTCTTGACCTTGTTCTACCTATTCATTTTTTTCATATTGCTTTTTTTTCAAGTTCCGTCGGCATACTTGGTACCTGTTATTTTGTCACTCATATTACACTCTGCATTTGTTGTCATGATGCAGGTCCGAGCTCTAGTGGCCAGCGTTGATTCGATCATGAAGCAGTCTGATCCGAAAATAGGGGTGAAGACTTGGTGTTTTATACTATTCTGGTCTCTATTTGTATATATATGGACTAATCTTTTGCTTTTTAAAATAGGTCTTATTTCCGTGGTCTGCTTTTGGGAGGGATCAGTTGTATATTTGTATTTTGGGTTATCTTTTGCTTATCTATGATATTTATGTTAGAATTGCTTATTCCTATTTAGTTTCTCCCCTTAAACCTACTAGTCATTTCGGATTATGGGTTAGCTTACCTACTAGTGGGTTATAGTAGGTATCATCATGGCCTGAGGAATTGGGTCGTGACTAGTTAGTATCAGAGCCCCAGGATTACCCATCTCACTTATACCGAGCTAACGTCTAGTACAATCCTGCAGATTGGTGCATAGATATTCGTAATTTATCTTTAAAAAGCTACATGATTTTGCTAGGAAGACTTCCCCTTTTTTCTTTGCTTCCGTGGAGCGTGTGTCTTATCGGTTCTTTGAAATCTTACTTGTTTCCCTGTTTCGCAGGATGGCTCATACGTGAGGCACATTAAGAGGGGTTGAAGCACCTTAGCTCGTAGATAGAGCCCCAACTAAGGGTACAGGCAAAGCTAGATATCGTACAAGGGCTACAACACTAGCCTATTATAGAGAGGAAGCTTCTAAGCTCAAAGAAAAGCCATAGAAAACACATGCGCCTCCACAGTCGGTGGGGTCGGGACCAGTCCAGCTACCACCCGCAACAACTGTAGCATTAGAGCTTCATTCGATACTCACCCTGATTCTAGCGGCTATAGGTGACATGAGACAGGCTGCAACTACAGCTCCAGTCCCAACACTGTAGGGTCATCCTGCAGTAATAACCCAAAGGGACAACCACTACCAGCTCATATGGCTGCACAATTGAGTATAGATGATTGGACCATGCCACTGTGCCAGTAGAAGATGCTTGGGGTATTTGAGAGACTTTCACCCCTGATGTTTACTGAGGCAATTAGAGAGGTCGCCCACGAGTTCTTAACTACATTCCAGGAAGATCTTTAGTCTTAGGCCTCGTGGAGTCAAGAGGAATCAAATTCACCGCATATTAGTTTTACAGGCCCACCAAGAAGTAGTAGCACTCGTACTTGCAGTATAGGCCAGCTGGGTTGGATCCTGTGTCTTAAGATGAGTTCTTAAAAGCTTTCTTGGCCAGTTATATACCACAGAGCATTTAGGATAGGCTTTGTGATCAGTTCTCCAGATTAGAGCAGGAATCCATGACCGTCTAAGAGTATGAGATGAGATTTCGTGAGTTGTCTTGCTATGCCACTATGATCTTACCTATGAAAAAGGAGAGAGTTTATTGCTTTGTGCATGGTTGCGGTATAGACTGAGAGTTGTTATAAAATATCTAGCTTTAGCAGGCCATTTATTTCTAGATGTGGTCGACCATGCCCGATCTATGGAGCATATTCATTGTTAGACCCAAGGGGGCAACAATAAAAGGACTCGATACCAGGGCAGCTAAAATGAGTCCCAGACTAGAGGGGGTATTCTTATGATATGCCTTGCCAGAGATTTTAGTAGTGTCAGTCCAGATGGCTTATTCAAGCGGCATTACTAGCTTTTGAGGGAAGCCAACATCAGTAGGGTTGTCCTAGCACAGGCCAAAGTTTGAGTGGATTGGGTGCGAGTTCTTTGGGCCTTGGTAGACATATTCTTACAAGTTGATCTTCTCAGGGCAGCTGTGTCTATGACAATTTAGATCATTGGTCCTAAGAGTTCTCTTGACAAGGGCGAGGGGCAATTTTACTAGCTCCTTCAGCAACTAGACCAGTGGCAGCACTGCCTCCTCCAGTTAGAGGTGGATTTTAGGATTAGTATCATCAGGGCGGATGATAGGGTGCTAGAGGTGGAGCACGGGGAGGATGGTCAGGCGGTAGGTCAGACACACCGATAGAGGTGCTCAGGTCCATTTTTATGAGGACCCAGCGAAGGCAAATGATAAGGCATCAACGATGTCATTACAAGCACACTTTTATTATGCCATCAGCCTACCACATGTTTATTAAATCTAGGATCCACCTTTTCATATGTATTTGTCTATTATGCTCCCCACATGGGTATGAGGTCCGAGTCCTTGGTAGAGCCGGTTCATGTTTTGACCTAGTAGGTGACTCTTTAGTAGTGTATCAGGTGTTGTAGTCTGGCTCCGTGACCATCCAAGGTTATAATACTAGAGTTGACCTTATTCTTCTAGATATGCTAGATTTTGATGTGATTCTAGACATGGACTAGTTATCCCCTTACCATGTAGTCTTGGATTGCTACGCCAAGGACTTTACCTTAGCCATGCTTGACATTCCTCTGGTGTTGTGGCAGGGTGCTTACAATCACACACCGACGGGGATTATATATTTTATGTGGGCTCAATGGTTGATTGCTTCAGGTTTTCTATCTTACTTGGACTATGTGCGTGATGTTAGTGGAGAGAGTTCTTCAATTGACTCAGTTCCTGTGTTTAGAGAATTGGTGAATGTGTTCCCTATGGACCTACCAAGCCTTTCCCCAAAGCGTGATATTAATTTTTCCATAGAATTAGAGCCAGGCACCTGACCTATTTTTATTCCACCTTATCAGATGGCACCTGCAAAGCTCAAAGAGCTTTGTGTTCAGCTTGAGGACCTCCTAGGTAAGGGGTTCATCCACCCGAGTGTGTCTCCATGGGGTGCTTTTTTTCTACCTGTGAAGAAGAAAAACAAATTATGAGAATGTGCATTGACTACAGGCAACTAAATAAGGCAATAGTGAAGAACCTATTTTTAATAATTTTAAGGTCAAAATGACCGTATTAACTATGTGTACCTATTTTTGATAGCGTGACAATGTTCAGAGGTCGTTACGAAGAGGAAAGCTCCGTTTTTTTATGATTTTGGAGTACACGAATAGGCCTATAGGTAGGCTATAATTTTTCCCTCTTTAGATTGAGCTTGAGAATATGATTACTTGTTGATTAGTTTGAGTTTGGGATTGGGTTGTATTGAATCATGTTTGAACATGTAGAAATTATGTCTTAGGCCTATTTCAGTATTTTATTGGGTAATTATGAGCATGCTACTTGTCTTATTAATCATCCATGCCTTGTGGTGTCTTTGAATGCTTGTTTTGTCGTCTATTTAGAGCATGTTTGGCCTAAGTCTAGATTTGACTAGTGCTTGCCATAAAAATACATGATTCAGACCCGATAGGCCTTAATTTTTCCCTGATGTCTTGTAGACTGGTGTAGGAGACTTGAGTCTGATAGTCTGAGCCTTAGCTAGGAGATGCACTTGCTTCGATGACTTTCTATTCTTACCCCTCTCCCGACTTTGCAGTTTTATGAGTAGTCGGTGACACTAGGTTCCATTCTGTGATTCGAGATTGTTTTGGGGTTCAAATTTGATGGTTTTATTGATTAAGTAAGCACTGAAAACCATCCACGAAGTTTGGCAACTATTAATATTTAGGAGCACTTGCAATAGCTATATTGGGCACCTTATTGGGCATTCGGATTCAACTCCAACCTCGATTGTATTGACACTTTTGATGAGCATCCAGTTAGAGATCCGACCTCAAACATTCAAATCCTTATAAAGACAATCTGGTTAGAGGTCTAGCCTCAATAACTTTACACTTGATCGGTTACTTGGATACTTATTTTGAGCATCCGATTAGAGCTTCGACCTCCATACTGTCAGATTTTACTGAATTACGTTGAGGTTTTGATTCTATATTCTCCCATATTGGGTTCTCATATTTAGTTCTTAGTAGTTTTAGCTATTGTGTGTACTCATTGGTCTTATAGGAGTCCGATCAAGTTTTTAGTTAAATTTGTGCAGGAGTGTAACTTCTGGGCTTATGGGATTCTTGTTAGGTGTAGTTTAATTGTAGATTATTTTAGTCAGTCCCTTCTACACTTATGTGCATTTCTTTACATTATTTTAGACTTCCGCACTTGACCTTTCTTTTTCCTATTCCTTCTTTTCATATTGCTTTTACTTTTCAAGTTTAGTCGGCCTATAATTCTTACTGGGTACCTGTTATTTTGGTACTCATACTACACTCTCCATATGTTTTCGTGATATAGGTTCGAGCACCAGTGGATAGTGTTGATTCGATCTTGGAGAAGTATGATCTAGAGACATGGGTTTTGTACTATTCTGGTCTCCATCTGTATATATATAGCCAGTCTTTTGCTTTTAAAGACAAGTTTTATTTTTGTGGTCTACTTTTGGGACTTGTACTCTTTTGTTTAGTCAGCTCGGTACTAGTGACTTCCAGGGTTTGGAAGGGATCAATTGTATATATGTATTTTGGTTTTGGAAGGGATCAATTGTATATATGTATTTTGGTTTGTCTTTCACTTATCTAGGATATTTATGTTATAATTTCTTATTTATGTTTAATTTCTACCCTTAAACCCATTACTAGTTATTCTAGGTAACTAGTTGGCTTACCTACTGGTGGGTTATAATAGGTGTAATCATGACCTATGGAATTAGATCATGATAAGCTGTTATTAGAGCCCTAGGTTCATCATTTCACTTCTACAGAGCTAACATCTAGTAGAGTCCTGCGGATTAATACAAAGACATTTGTAACTTATCTTTAGGAGGCTATAGGATCGCTCGCACGTGAGGTAGAGTAGTCGGGGATGATGTACTGGAGCTCACAAATAGAGCCCCAGCTAAGGGTAGTGTCCAACCTAGAGGTTGTGTAAGGGTTATAGCACTGGCTTATTACAGATAGGAGGCTCTTGAGCCTGAGAAGGATCCATATGAAGCACATGTGCCTCCACAGCCGGTGGGGCTGGGACCAGTCCAGACACTACCCATACCAGCTGCAGCACCAGAGCTTCATGCCATACTTACCCAAATTCTAGAGGCTATAAGTCAGATGAAACAAGCTCCAACTACACTCCCAGCACCGTAAGCTCAGCCTGTAATAGTGGCCCAAAGGGCCAACCACTACCAACTTATGTGGCCACACATCCAGGTATAGATGGTGAGATCATGCCACTGCCCGAGTAGAAGATGCTCAAGGCATTTCAGAGACTTTTACCCCCGATATTTACTAGGGAGATTGAGGAGGACACCCATGAGTTCTTAACTACATGCTAGGAGGAGCTTCATTCCTTAGGCCTCATGGAGTCGAGAGAAGCTAATTACACCACACATCAGTTGCGTGGGTGTAACAGGTAGTGGTGGTTCTTGTACTTGCAGTCTAGGCCAGCTGGGTCGCCTCCAGTGTCTTTGGATGAGTTCTTAGAGGCTTTCTTGGCCAGGTATATACCATAAAGCATTCAGGACAGGCTTCGTGATCAGTTCTTCAGATTGGAGCAGGGATTTATGACCGCCTCAAAGTATGAGGTGAGGTTCCATGAGCTGTCCCTCTATGCCACTATGATCTTACCCTTGGCGGAGAAGAAAGTTTATTGCTTTCTGCATGGGTTGCGGTACATACTGAGAGTTGATATGGAGCATCTAGCTTCAATAGGCCGTTCATTTCTAGATATGGTCCACCATGCCCAGTTCATGGAACATATTCATTGTGAGGCCCAAGGGGGAAGCGATAAGAGGCCTTGCTTTTAGGGTAGATACAATGGGTCATATACTAGAGGAGGAGACTCTTATGATAGGCCCCACCATCAATTTCAGCATGGTCAGTCCAACTGGACTATTTGGGTGGCATTATCTATTTCGGAAGGCAGCCAACATCAGTAGGTTGGTCCTAGCATAGGCTAGAGTTTGAGGGGATTGGGTGCGCATTCTTCAGGCTGTGGAAACTATATTCTTATAGGTTAATCTTCTCAAGACTGCTATAACTGTGGCTGTTTAGATCATTGCTCCATAGACTGCCCTCGGTGAGGGAGAGGGGCAATTGTACCAACTCTTCCAGAATCTAGACCAGTAATAGGAGTGCCTTTAGTTAGAGGTGAAAATTAGGATTTGGATCATCAGGATGGCGGAGAGGCTGAGGCATCAAACGATGTCATTATAGGTATGCTTCTATTATGCCACCAGCCTACCACATGTTTATTTGATCCAAGATACACCTTTTCATATGTATCTATCTATTATGCTCCCCGATTGGGCATGTAGTCCAAGTCTTTAGCAGAGCCGATTCATGTTTCAACCCCTGTGGGTAAGTTTTTAGTAGTAGATCAAGTGTTGTGTCTTGCTAAGAGACTATCCAGGGTTATGATACTAGGGTTGACCTACTAGAGTTGACCTTATTCTGTTAGATATGCTAGATTTTGATATGATTCTAGACATGGATTGGTTATCCCTTTACCATGCATCTTAGATTTCTATGCCAAGACCGTTACCTTAGCCATTCCTAGCACTACTCCAATATTGTGGCAGGGTTCTTACAATCACACATCATTAGGGATTATCACTTTTATTCAAGCTCTACAGTTGGTTGCTTCGGGTTGTCTAGCTTACTTGGCCTATGTGTGTGATGTTAGTGGAGAGAGTCCTTTAGTTGACTCAATTCCTATAGTTAGAGATTTTGTGGATTTTTTACCTAAGGACCTACCTGGTCTTCCCCAAGAGCGTGATATTGATTTTACCATAGACTTGGAGCCCGGCACCTGGCCTATTGCTATTCCACCTTATCAAATGGCACTTGTAGAGCTCAAGGAGCTCTGTGCTCAGCTTGAGGACCTCTTAGGTAAGGGATTCATCCACCCGAGTATGTCTTCATGGGGGTGCTACTATTCTGTTTGTGAAGAAAAAAGATGAGAGTATGAGGATGTACATTGACTATAGGCAGATGAATAAGGCGACGATAAAGAACCATTACCCTATGTATCACATTGATGATTTATTTGATACACTTCAGGGTTCCATGGTGTTTTGTAAGACAGAATTGAGGTCCGATTACCTCCGTTGTGGATTACAGTAGCGTACATAGCTAAGATTGCATTTAGGAGTCGTTATGGCCACTATGAGTTCCTTGTGATGTCTTTTGGGTGGACTACCGCCTTTATGGATTTGATGACTCGAGTTTTAAGTCCATACCTTGATTCATTTGTCATTTTCTTTACTGATGACATATTGATATATTTGCAGAGCTGGAGTGAGCATGAGCAGTATTTACATATAGTGCTCCAAACTTTGAGAGATCAGTGACTTTATACCAAGTTCTCAAAGTGTAAGTTTTGGCTTGAGTCTATAGAGTTTTGGGGGCACGTTGTGTCCAAGGAGGGTACTATGGTTGATCCAAAAAGGATTGAGGTTATTCCTAATTGGGACAGGCCTATTTCTATTACTAAGGTTCATAACTTCATCCGGTTAATGAGTTAGCAACCCCATTGACTAGATTGACTCATTCGGATGTTCCTTTTGTGTGGTCGAAAGAGTATGGAGATAATCTTTTGTAGGCTCAAGGAGTTACGTACCACCGCTTCTATTTTGAATCTCCCTGCGAGGACGGGGAATTCATGGTGTATTGTTTATTAATGTAGAGAGGTAGGGTCATGGCTTATACATCGAGGTAGCTTAAGCTGCATGATTTCAACTACTCCACCTATGACTAGGAGTTGGCAGCGGTAGTTTTTGTGCTTAAGATCTGGAGGCACTACCTATATGGAGTCTATTGTGAGATCGAAATTGATCACAAGATCCCTCAATATATTATTAGCTAGAGGGACCTTAATTCGAGGCAGCATCAGTAGATTGAGCTCCTAAAGAACTATGACCTCTTTAGTCCATGTGGGTGTTCAGTCATCTTTGTTTGATTGAATTTAGGGTCATCAGTTTGAGGATAAATCTTTAGTGGCACTCAGAGATAGGGTATTGGCAGGTGATGTTGGTCAGACTACTTTAGATTCAGATGGGGTTTTGAGATTCACCGACTAAATGTGTGTTCGATAGTTAGGGGTTTGATTCACCTGATTCTTAGAGAGGCCCATGATTCCAGTTATTCCATCCATCCGGACATAACTAAGATGTATCATGATTTAAAGTAGCACTATTAGTGGAGCAGTATGAGTAGAGATATCTCATACTATGTGTCGCATTGTGAGTGTCGAGAGGTTGGCTCGTATCTACATCCAGGATATGGTTGTCTTCATGGTATGCATGTATCTATTATTTCATACCAGGGTTCATAGTTTGCTTCATACTTTCAGATGGATTTTCAGGAGGAGTTGGGCATCCGTGTTCACTTAGCACCACATTTCACCCACAGACTGATGGCCAGTCAGAGTATACTATGGAAGTCCTTGAGGATATATTACGGTCTTATGTTATGTATTTTGGGGGTCAGTGGGATCAGCTCTTGCCTTTGGTGGGGTTTGCGTAGAGCAACAACTACCACTCTAGCATTCAGATGGCCCCATTTGAGTCCTTATATGGTAGGTGTTGTCGCTCTTCGATCAGTTGGTTTGATTCTATGGAGACTGGGATGCGTAGTACAAACTTTCCTTAGGAGGCCTTCGATCAGGTGAGGGTGATTTAGAATAGGCTCAGGATGGCTCAGAATAGACATCAGAGTTATGTGGATCACAAGCGTTGACCGTTAAGGTTTGCAGTTGGTGACCAGGTATTTTTCCAATATTTCCCATGAAGGACGTAATAAGGATTGGGAGGCGGGGAAAGCTCATCCACAGGTATATAGGGTCATTAAAGATTCTGAGGATAGTCAGAGAGGTTGCCTATGAGTTAGCCCTACCTCCAGCACTATCAGCTATCAACCTAGTTTTTTATGTTTCGATGCTCCATCGGTAGGTTTTAGATGAGTCTCATGTGCTCCAGTATGATTCAGCTGAGTTGGATGATCATCTGACCTTTGTAGAGAAGTCGGTGTCCGTTCTATCCAGAGAAGTCAAGCAATTGCGATCGAGAGTCGTTCCTGTTGTTAAGGTCTGTTGGAGGTACTGTCCACTAGATGAGGCTACCTGGGAGACCAAGGAGGAGATGTAAGAGCAGTTCCCTAGCTTATTTGAGCTTTCAGGTACTTTTTAACTATTACTTTTGAGGACGAAAGTCCTTTTTAGTAGTGAATTTTGTAATGAGCCTCCAGGTTACTTTTGTCGTAATGCCTTTTATTCATCATTTAGAGTATTCTTGTAGTGACTCTAAGTCATTAATGACTTGCTAGCACTGACTATTCGGTCGCCTGGTAGTTCATTTGGATTTTAGGTCTATTTCTTATTTTGGAGCTTTTATAACTTGAAAAAGTTGACTTCAGTCATAACATTATGTAAGTGGCCTCAGAACGAAATTCTAATGGTCCTATCAGCTCCGGAATAACCAAATTAGGCTAGTAGCATTATCAACATGAGTATCGAGGAACTCAATGCGAGTTTAGGGCCATTTGACATTTTAACCTTTGAAATTTGGCCTAAGGCTGACCTTGGTCAATAATCTTGAAAAACGTGCTTGGATGAAAATTCCTTCGGTGTGGTTAGTTCTAGAATGTCAAATTTGATCTAGAACAACCTTTCATTCGCTTCTCGAGGCTTCTAGTCTAATTTCGAGGCCCATTGTGGAAATGAGCAAAATATGATACTTGGGTATGGGACCCATTTTTTGTTAAAATGACCTCGTATGGAAATTTTGAATACACCATTGATTTCGTAACATCGAATTTGATGGAGTATCATATCCCACTCGTGTGCAAGGGATTCTGAATGAATCTTGAGCACCCCATCGGGGATTTGAACTTGGCAAAAAGTGATGCTGCAACATTGTGTAGGTTTAGGGAAAAATTGCCCTTCACGTTCGCAGGAAAAGGGTTGCATTCGCGGAAGCAAAAAGAATTGACCTCTGTGTTTGTAGGACTCTTTTAGCATTTGCGGAAGGTTATTGAATTGCCTTCTACGTTCACGAAACCCACTTCACGTTCACGAAGGCCAATTTCTGGGACTTCCGCGTTCATGAAGGCCAAATCCTTTGTCTTTTAATAAAAGACGATGGTAAATTTCAAGCATTATTGGCAAATTAGAACTTCTATTTCTCACTCGATTCTCAACTATTTTGGTGATTCAAAGTCCCATTAGTCCGGAATTATCGTGGCTACTTGGGTTGGCGATCGAAAAGTGTTGGATATCCTTCGTTTAAGGTAAATTCTCATAAATACCTATAGGTCATGCTTTAATTCAAGATTAAAATGTGATTATTTGCATGTTATGTTTCCCACTGATTCGAGCCTTCAATTGTGTTCTATATTAAAACACAAGTTTGGGGTAGTGATTAGGACTTTTTTACGGAATTAATTTCAAAATTTCTTGAGCGGAACCCACATTCCCATTTTTACTCCAAAATTAGTTTGTCTCCGAATTTAGTAATTTTAATGTCAAAACAACTGCATTAACATTGTGTACCTATTTTTGATAGTATGGGATTGTTTAGAGGCCGTTAAAAAGGGGAAAACTTCGGTTTTATGATTCTGGAGCGCGCGTGATCGGCCTACGGGTAGGCTACTTTTTCCCCTCTTTAGATTGAGCTTAAGAATGTGATTGCTTACTGATTAGTGGGAGTTTTGGATTGTGTAGTATTGAATCATGCTTGAATGTTTAGAAATTTGCCTATGGCCTATTTTAGAATTTTATCGGGTACTTGTGAGCATGCTACTTGTCTTGTTGATCATCCATGTCTTGTGGTGTATTTGTATGCTTGTTTTTATCGTCTATTTGGAGAATTTTTGTCCTTAGTCTAGGTTTGACTAGTGTTTGCCTTAGAAATGCATGATTCATAACCGATAGGCCTTAGTTTTTCTCCAACATCATTTTGGCTGGCTTAGATCCTTCTAGACTGGTGTAGCATAGTTGAGTCTAATAGTCTGAGCCTTAGCTAGGCGGTGCGCTTTCTTCAATGAATTTCTATCCTTACCCCCTCCCCTGACTCTACTATTTTATGACTTTTTGGCGACATCGGGTTTCGTTCTGCAATTTGAGATTTTTTTGGGGTTCAACTCAGATGATTTTATTAATTAAGTAAGTGTGGAGGGAGATCCATGGTGTTTGAAAACTATTGATCTTTGGGAGCACTTGCAGTAGCTATATTGGGCACTTTTTCAAGATTCAGATCCTTATAAAGAGCATCTGGTTAGAGGTCCGACCTCAGTAACTTGATACTTGATCGGTTACTTGGATACTTCTATTGAGCATCCGGTTAGAGGTATGACCTTCATACTGTTAGATTTTACTGAATTGGGTTGAGGTTCTGTTCGGGTTCATTCATGTCCAATAAACTTCAAACAAAAGGAGATTCTGGTTTTATATTCTTTGGTCTTGGGTTCTTAGTAGTTATAGCTATTCTCTATACTCGTCGGACTTATAGGAGTCCGGTTGGGTTTTTATTTAAACTTGCGTACGAGTTTACTTTCAGGGCTTATGGGGGTCCAGTTAGGTGTAGTTTAGCTGTAGGTTATTTTAGTTAGTCCTTTCTACACTCGTGTGCACTTCTTTATATTATTTTAGACTTTTGCACTTGACCTTGTTCTGCCTATTCCTACTTTTCATATTTCTTTTACTTTTCAAGCTCAGTCGGCTTATGATGCCTACTGGGTACCTGTTAGTTTGGTACTCATACTACACTCTGCATCTATTTTCATGATGCAGGTCTGAGCAACAGTGGCCAGCGTTGATTCGAGCTTGGAGCAGTCTGATCTAGAGAAAGGGGTGAGAACTTGGAGTTTTGTATTATTTTGGTCTCCATCTGTATATCTATAAACTAGTATTTTGCTCTTTGAGACAGGTCTTGTTTCTGTAATCCACTTATAGGACTTGTACTCATTTGTTTAGTCAGCTCTATACTAGTGACTTCCAGAATGGTTTTGGGAGGGATCAATTGAATATATGTATTTTGGTTTGTCTTCTTCTTATTCATTTTCAGTTTCTACCCTGAAATCCATTACTAGTCGTTCCGAATTGGCTTACCTACTAGTGGGTTATAGTAGTTGACATCATGACCTGAGGAATCGGATCGTGATATTTACACTTTTGTAATAGGTATTTTATGGGATTATAATAGAAATATGGAGTTAATAACTAGGTGGCCACTCGGTATCATCCATAGACAATCAATCAAGTTGAGGTCTCCAACAGGGAGATCAAGAGCATTCTAGCGAAGTCTGTTAACATTAATCGGACTGATTGGTCATGAAAACTAGATGACTTATGACCCCATTGGAACATCACTATACCATTTATTATTTGGTGAGGCATGCTATTTGTAAAAAACGGCAGCCCGGTGCACTAAATCTCCCGCTATGCGTGGGGTCCGGGGAAGGGCCTGACCACAAGGGTCTATTGTACGCAGTCTTACCTTGCATTTCTGTCAGAGGTTGTTTCCAAGATTTGAATCCGTGATCTGTTGATCACATGGAAGCAACTTTACCAGTTACTTCAAGGCTCCTCTTCAGGCATGCTATTTGAAAGTTAAATCTAAATACAAGGCCCTGTGGACACTCAAAAAGCTAAACTTAGAATGAAATGAAGTCGTAAGACATAGGTTGTTGTATCAAAACAAAATAGATGAGTTTCATATGTAGTCCTATGAGAGTGAAGTCCTTTACAATGAGAGGATGAAGCGGTTCCATAATAAGATGGTTATCAAATGAGTCTTCCAGCCTGGAGACTTAGTATTGCTTTTTAATTCCTCATTAAAGTATTTTCTGAAAAGGTGAAGTCAAAATGATCGAGGTCATTTAAATTAAAGTGGTCAGTGTTTCACTTTCTAAGGCAGTATAGTTGAAGTCCAAGGAGGGATCTTGGACATTCAAGGTAGACGAACAAAGAGTGAAGCACTATCTCAATGCATTTGGAGTTGATTGATTGGTAGAGGAGTTTTGTCTTAATAATAGACATGTACATGATGAAAGAGGATAATTGATACCATGTTAAGCTACAACAATAACTAAGGCGCTTCATGGGAGGCAATTCAAGTTTAATTTTAGATAATTAGTATTGTTTTTCTCTCTTTATCTTTTTCTTCATTTCTAGATTATTTTGAAGTTTGTTCATGTGTATGAAATAACAGGAACAACAATGGTGAAAATCAAAATGGAATGTGAAAAGAAGCTAAAAATGGTAAACAAGAGATGTATCTATGGTCCAAGTAATGAAACATAATAATCGTGTAGAGACTGCATGTTGCATCATGAAGGGGATCACAATAGGTCACATCACTGGATAAGAGTTATAGTGGGAACTTTAGATTGTGGAGCTATTTTACGATCTGTAAATCCACCATCGCTTCTATCCACTAAGAAGAAATATGAGTCAAGTCTTTAAATCAATACTATGGGGGTGTTTACAATATGTGAAACTCATTAACGGATTGTACAACTTACCGTAGAATATTGGGGGGACCTATGATGAAGGTGATGATCTGTAATGACTAGTTAAGGACCATAGGATCCTACACATAGGACCTAGTAAGCTTCTGTAAATAGCGTCATAAATACTTGTTACGGTATATAAATTGAATTGTAGGCTCATGGACAGGGTATCCTAAAACCCCACCCCAAAACTCAAAAAGATACCCCCATTCCAATTAAAGTCCTTTCTCCTCCCATTCAAAATTTTACCTCGTTCAACATTACAATTCCTTCATTCCAAGAGTTTCTCTCATGCAAGCTCACATCATTGAATCACAAATCATACTCACGCATAGACAGGGGCAGAGCTATCCTTGCCTAAAGGGTGTCAAGCGACACTCCTTCGTTAAAAAATTACACTGTATATATAGTTAAAATTGTGTTTAATAAATATATATACAAGTATTGATACCTCTTAACACTAGTAGAAGATTTATTGTAGTGGTTAACGAGTTGCAAAAATTGCTTGAGATTGTGTGTTCTACCCACTCCGCCACTGCACATAGATACCACTCTCTCACACTCACACTGATACACAGACACGCTCAAGACTCAATAATCACACACCATTTGTAGTAGATAAGTAGATGATTTAGTCTCTTTTATTCTAAAAAATTATCTTGAAGATTATGTAATGCCTGCTCTCAAACTCTTTATTTACACATTAGTTATATTTTTTGTATCTCTTTTCATCTTTGGATTCGTATTTAATAATCCCAGACATAATCCAAGGTGTGAAGGATAAAATAAAAAAAGTTTTCCTTGCTTCATTTTCAGTTTTAGCCTATTCCACACATTTAACTAAGAAAAGAACAAAAAATTTCAAAATTTAAAAATAAAAATCAAGTCATCAATGGAAAGAGAGAGATTCAAACCATCGGATATAATTAACTCATATAATGGATTAGCAATCTACTGCTTCAGTCCACTCAGTCATCTCTCGCAATTGAAAAATATAATTACTACATGAGATAGCACATAAGATAATGGAAAGAATCTTTCTTTCTCTCTTTTCTTCTTTCTATATTATATAGATATGTAAATTTTTATCATCAATTCTCTTTATCTCTTTATCTGAAGTAAAGAAAGGTTTTAGTAGAGTCAAGAATATAAAGAAAAATAAAGAAGACATCTTTTCTTTGCCTTGATTTTGTTTGAAAGTGCCCTTTTATTCTCATGGCCTGATCTGATCACTACCTAGTCGGGGCCTCTTTTGTTCTCATGAATTTGAATTTGAAAACTAAAATATTTGTTATATTTATAATATTGCATTTTAATTGAATAGTTAATATTCAAGCAACAAGAAAAAAGTTCACATTTTAAAAGTAAAATAAAAAATATGAAATAAAAAATTTGATCAAAATAAGTCTTATTTCTCATGCTGTTTTTTAATATAATGTTTACCATCTTGTTGGACTAAAAAGACGAAACTTTCAAGTATTCCCCAATGCATTTTTATGTTATGATTTTAGTGGTTTTGATGACCCTATATTATCCTATCTTAATTACAACAATTCTCTCCGACAAAAGTTGCATTAGCCTAAGTTTTTGCCAAAACAAAAATGGCTAACCATTACTTTAATTTAATGAATGACTTTTGAAAAGTAATGGCCCTAATTAATATAATAAATACAAATAAAAATATATCATCACTAAAGAATGTTTCATAAATATTGAGACATTTAAGAAGAAAATAATATATTTTATCAAATTTTACTTTAATAGAGTGTCTCTATGTGCAGAGTGTTACAGTAAAACTCCTAAATTTAGATTCATAAGCTTTGGACATAAGACAATAAATAAGCTCAAACACATGGGGCAATACAATAGGGTGATAGCTCATTCTTTGAAATTATTGAACGTTCACGAGAAGAACTATCCTGTTTATGATTTGGAGTTAGCAGTGATAGTATTTGCATTAAAAATTTGAATGTATTATCTCTATGGTGTACATTCTGAGATTTTTGTGAATCATCACAGCCTTCAATGTATTTTGATCAGTAGCGCGTCAAAAGTGTTGTGTTGAATGCCTTTAGCTTTATGACCGCCAATATGTGTAGCTCAACTGAATTACAGGTAGAGATCAGCAACATTTGACTTTGAAGATTTAGACTTTTGCTAATAGCTTTGTGATAATGTATCAGAACCTAGTGAAGTTCTTGCGTGTGCGTAGGTTCAATAGATTTTGGTTAAGCGGACTTAGGCTCGACATTTTGAAGATGAGAAGTTGTACATAAATTGAGACAAGGTATTGGAATAATCTAGTTTTTAAATCCTAAACTCTGCTTCAAGCATGCTTTTGGGGCAAAAAATATTTCTTGATTTCTTTTTAAATTCCAAAGTTGTATCAAACTTTTATATTTTATAAAAAAGGACCCGTCTATTACTTCATATTTGCTTTGGGTGGTCTGTATTAATTAATTTCAGATTTGTTTTGCTTGAAATGTATAAATTTTACGGATTTATAACTCTTGTCAATATATGATCTCTCATCTCCTACATTGAATAATATTTGCTTTTAATATATAAATTTTTCGTTAAATTTGTAAATCCTTGCCAATATATGGGGTGTCTCATCTTTGATCGTTGTTATTATTTAAGTTTTTGCATTGATGGATCTTCATAATCAATTGTAATTTGATGAATTATAATAGCTAGTAATTGTGTTATTAGCAATTTTAATTAAAATACTATTTATAATTTTTAGGATAATGTATATTTTAATTTATTATAAAATAATATTTTTATGTCAAATTTATCTGTATATAGGATTATGTATTATAATAATGATAATGAATGTCATCAACGTTTGACATAATTTGAGATTACCAAGTATCTTTGTTTGATATAGTTGGATATTTTTGATATTTTTAAAACTTATAATATAAGTCATGTTTCAAGCTTTTTTTTAAAAAAGTGAAATATATTTTAAAAAGTTATGGTCAAACACATTTTGAAATTTCATTCTAAACTTCATCCAATTATCATTTTTTTTAAAATGTTTGATAGTTTATGACCAAACGCGTAAACCTTGGACGTAATATCACAGCCAAATTGGAAGGGAGGATATACCAACAATGTATAAATTTATTATAATTCATGTGAATATTTATTTTAATCTAGAAGGGATGGGGGAGGAAGAAAAACAAAAACCGATGCCATGATCAATCTAGAAAATAACAAGAAAATCAATTACGTACTTATTCTTCACTCACCCACTTCTTGACCTGAATAAAAAATCAGAAGTCAATGGATATGTTATAATGATTAGTATATGAATTTAGTTAGATACTCCCTCCATTTCATATTAGATGAATTTAGTTAGATACTTTCTCAAAAATTCATTTGATATGGAATGAAGGGGGTATTAGTATTAAGTAAAGAGTACCGACAATATAGATATACCATTAATTACATCAATTTGTTAACATTTTAAAGGTCTTCCTATTTTCATTCATGTCAATCGGTTTTCTACGGTAACTCAACTCTCCTACCCCCTTTAATTAATTGTTCACCCTCCTACTCTTTCTTTTCCTTTCTATTCATTCATTCCTCCCTTTTACCATTTGTTCAATTAATTCAAAACTTGGGATAAAACATGGAATATTTATTCCTTTCTTTCCTGTTTCTCTGTACCCTGACTTCAACACAATCCGTAAATAATGATAATCTAAACTCATCCCCAAATATTGCACCAAGCATGCAACCCGCAACTTCTTCTTCAAAACAAAACGCAAATTCACCAAATAGTCATTCTTCCTACCCTCCTGGATATGAAAATGATGATGCACCATTACAATCACAATCACAATTTCCTTCTTTCCCTGTTCATTCAATTTCTGGCCTCCCATCTTCTCTTATTTCCACCAATACACGAAAAGACGAAGGAGCAAATAGTGATACTGATACTATTATCAAAAATATATGCGACAATACTGACTACCCTGATCTTTGCACCGCAACCGTGGCCCCATTTATGCGTGGAACTATTATCAATGTACAAAATGTTCTTCAAGTGGCTATGAAACAGAGCGATGCGTTTGCCAAATTGGGATTTGCAACTTTTAAAAGAGCTTCA
>NC_077240.1:40457500-40627500 GCF_947179165.1 Solanum dulcamara | reverse complement strand
ACCCATAGTACCATTGGTGGCTCTCAGTAACCATCAATAACCAAGTGTATAGACCCACTTCAGCCCTCGACCTGCAAAATAGGACCTATGTAGCTCCATTATCCAATATAGTGGTACCCACGGCTAGAATGTCCCATAAGGGATGCGGGTATTTTATATACACTACTTGGATTCAAACCACGTCTTAGATATATAACATATGCATTGTTGGAGTGAGCATTCAAGCCAATGCAGAAAAGGGCAAAGATGACCAAATAGTCAAGTAAAATTGAGTGCATCCCTGATGCCTCTAATGTTGCCAGTAAGAAAAGAGTACGTCCTCGATGCCTCATAAGTCTAAAAAACCAGTTTATCAAAGTGATCCAGGTGGTACGGCTCCTATTAAAACCAATTTTAAAAATAGTAAAAGTGTAAGAATGTGCCTTCTAAAAAATAGTAGTGAAAATCCAATGAAAGAACCGAGAACGTACCAAAAAACATATAAAAATACTCAATCAATGCAAAGCATGCCATCACTAGCATCCAAAAAAAGTATACGTAATTAGAAATGTAATACCAATCCTACTATGCTACCAAGGTGGAGGAAGCTAAGTTGGGATCCAACTAATCCTTGAACATGGCCTCGAGCGAACAATATAACAACAATTAATAATATATCATAAGCCTACCGCTAAACATAAAGTGAAGGAATCAAGAAATGGCTCAAAGTCAAATAAGGGGAGAAATATCTCTACAAATGATGCCTTACCGCATATATAGCACTCTAGCTCACAATTGAACACAGCTAAGCCAAACCTATGGCTAAGACGAGCTACTAAGTTCTCAGGTACTAACATAATGAACATCACCTGAAATAAAGCCTATCGGAAGTCACACCTAGCTATAAAGGCAATAAGGCACATACCAAGGTATATACCTATCCTAAGGCCATCATGAATCGATCCTAATACAGATAATCATACCAAACCATACAACTAGAAAGATTCATAGCCTAAACTAATGATTTTATGAGAGTACTCTAGTCTAAGGCTCAACAGGATTCAATAAAATAGAATAGAAGAAAGCAAACCTAATACTCAACTACTTAAATATTATCTAATAAAGCTTGATCAAAATAGGAGACCGTAGCCTACCTCAAAATCGATCACGTGTGCTTGAAATTTGTCAAATTAAAGTTTTCCACTTCTAAATCACCTCCAATTGCCACCATACTAATAAAATATCAATTACGACATCATTACGGAAGTTTTAACACCAAATTCGCAATAATCGGAGATGAACCCAAAATTGGGTCTAAAATGAGATTGTGGAACCCACACCAGAAATCCTACAATAGGCTTAGTAAAAGGTTCATTCTATCTCCTTGAACTTGTGTTCCAAAATAGAACACAATTTGCGGCTTGCAATAGCCCGAAATTATAACATGCAAGAAATCGACCATTAAAGTAAAGAAAGAAGAGAGAGCAATCCATTCAGAATGGAAATCACCTCAAATAAAAATTCCCCAATAACCCCCAAACACTCCAATGCATAGCCACAAACTTTCTGAACACGCTGGACTTTGAATCCCCCAAATATCGAGGTTTGGAGTTTGGGGAAATAACTGAAAAAAGGGATGGTCTTATTTAAAAGACCATCCAAGATTTCTCTTCGCGATTGAAGATCTCAAAGCTCGTGATCGTGGCCCACTCGTAGATTGACCTTCGTGAACACGGAAGGCAGCCTTATTATCATAGAGGCTCGGCTGGCTAGACCTTTGCAAATATAGAAGGCACCTCGCAATCGCGTATGCATAGGGTGAAAAAGCTTCGTGAATGCACTCTCTAGGGCTCACGAATGCAAGGACCATTTGTCCTTGCACTAGCTAAGTTGAATCAACTAGTTTGGGCCAGTGCCAAGGTCTCCGATGGGGTGCTCGGGATTTCCTCAAAACCCTGTGTATGGAAATGAACTATGTTACCAACCAAATTCAATGCTCGAAACTCAATGGCCCCATCAAAATTTCCAACTGAGGTAATCTCGACAAAGAGTAGGTCTCACACCCAAGTGTCATTTTAAGACAAATTATACAAGGGGGATCGAAAAGAGATCAAAGCCTCAAGATCCACATGAAAGGTTGTTCTAGATCAAAACTCGATGCTCCAGAGCTAACCGCACTAACGAAATTCTCATACGAGTATGTTTACCAAGAATGTTGATCAAGGTCAAACTTAGGCCAACCTAAAATTCCAATGGCATAAACTCATACTGAAATCCTCGGAATCTAAACCAACCATGACACTAGCCTAAATTGACCCTTCTAGAGCTGATGAAACTATCAGAATTCCATTCTAAGGCCGTTTTCCTAGAGTTTTGACCGAAATCAACTATTCAAACTCTAAGAGATCTAAAATACAGAAACAGACATAAAAACTAAGTGAATGACCAAGCGACCAAACTATCAGTCCCAAAAAATCATAAATGACTTGGAACCGCTATAGAAAAGCTCTGAATGCTGAAAAGATTGAAAAATAGAGGAAATGACCTGAAGGGTCAATACAACATCCACTACTAAAAACACTTTCGTCCATGAAAGTAGAAGGACAGTTATAGCCTAAAGGCACAAAAATATGAGGGTACCGAGCTTGCATTCTCCGCGAGACCCTTAGATACCCCTTTGTGCAGAACAAAGCCAACACATCAAGTTCACCATAAACTCCAAAAACTCTTCTAATTCCCTTTTTGGCTCCCAACTCTCGCCCAACTAACTCAAACTTATCGTGCATGGTTACTTCACTAGTACTAAGTTGATGCATATTCTTTTGACAGAGGGTAAGGACTAGAGCTACTATTGCTGGTAGTAGACGGGAGGCATCTCTCGAGATAGTTCTTGAGGCCCAAACTAGGGGTAGAGGTATAGTTAGAGCTAGAGGTCGTGTCCGAGGAGCGGCACCAACTAGAGATTATTCCAGAGAGGCTTCTCTAGAGTGACAGTTAGAGGTTAGATAGGACCAGGACCCTTTTGAGCATGCAACTCCCCCATTTCAGGATACTTTGCTAAGAGTGTTGGGGGTACTAGAGGGTATTTCTAAGGGTGCAATAGGTACTCCAAAGGGTTCTCAAAGAAGAGTAGGGGTACAATTCCCAGGTCAGCATTAGGGTATAATTATTCATGATCAGGTGGGTCAGCCACTATTAGTTCCCACACCAGCTGTCGGTGCACAGGTTGCCAGATATAGTCATGACTATTGTAGATCAATAGTGCTAGAAGTTTTAGAAGATGAAACCACCCCAATTTCAAGGTGGTAGGAGCGAGGACGCTCATAAGTTCTTAATACTATGTCTTGAGATGTTGGAGGATATGAGTGTGGCTGATGCCTGGGGCATTCAATTTATTACATTTCGGCTCCATGGGTCACCCAGAGAGTGGTGGAGGATGTTTATGAGGTCAGACCAATTGGATCACCTCTAGTGGAGTAGATTGTTTTTGCTAAGGCATTCAAGGATCGCTTTATCCCGTGGAACGTACTCGAGGGGAGCAGGTTGTGATTTGAGAGCTTGACTCAGGGTGGTATGTCTGTTGCCAAGTATGAGGCATGATTCTATTAGTTTTCGAGGCATGTCTTGAATTTTTTCTCCATCCATCATTCTGAACAATTCATATTGTTGATTTAGATTATTGATCTTAGATTTTTTAACTTGATTGGTTCCCTCGTGGGCAGTTTGCAAGGTGTCCTATATCATCTTTGCATCTTGACAAGCGGAGATTTTGTTGTATTCATCTGGACCTATTCCACAAATTAAAATCTCCTTAGCCCTTGCGTTATTTTGAATTGCTAGTTGATCTTCCGCATTCCACTCCTTTCTGTCCTTTGGTACTTGTGTTGTCCCATCAGTTCCAGTCTTTATAGAAATAGTGGGTCCATTAAGGATAACATTCCAGAGATCTGGACTATCTCCTATCAGGTGATCCATCATCTTTTTTTTCCAATATCTCTAATATTTTCCATTGAATAGTGGTGGCCTTGTCTGTGATTGTCCTTCTTGTCCAGTAGGTGGTGCAGCTATTGATCATTTTCAAGATTTGAATCTTTAAGTGAGAAGACCTGCTCTGATACTAATTGAAAAAAACTATACCACCTAACAATTTTAAGAACCAGGTTCTTGAGCTAGTGATACGAATGTAAACAGTAAGAAAAAGACACAGAATTTATACTGGAAAACTTTCTTGCTCAAAGAAAGAAAAACCACAACCTACACCTTGTAGGATTTCCACCAAACTTCACAAACTTTCAAAGAGCAGTTTAGATTACAACTCTATAATCAACATACTAACTCAAACGCCTAACTCTAACGGATTAACTATAATCGCAACTCAAACTCTCCAAGAAGTCAAACCCACTTCTTGTTACAAGCCGCACTTTCTACCTTAAAAAATTATAACTCAATAATATTTCTAAGTAGAGTTCAAACACATGAATTTACTTTCGGAAAGAAAAACCTAACTTTAGTTCTTCTTTCTTCAATGTTTTGCTCTTGGAACGACGCCTTGCTTTTAATTGAGAGATTCAATTTAATATTTGCAAAGCTGCTCAAATCCTTTGTATGCATGTCTCTTTTTATAGCATTGGTTTTTGAAGACCTAGTTGAGTCCTTCAAGGAAAGTACAACTTTTGTTTTATTGCTTTTCCTTATAGAAGTCTTAGTTGTGCCATCTTTCCTTATTTTTGCAGTTTTGACATATACAAGGATTTGTCCAGTTTTTCCCACATCTGCCTACTGCACCATCCAGCGAGTGAACCAGGTTCTCATAATTTGGTTCTCATTTGTCATTATCAAAACCTGCTTGAATGCTGTTAACAACAACCTTCATTTAGTTATAGTTATTTTCTATTTTTCGGGTAAGGCTTACCATCTTTTCATATTTGAGGTGGGTAGGGGGAACCAACAAAGTTATACTGTTTGCAAGAAATCCATAAATTGATTAAGTTTGTAACACCATTTACAATTGTTATGGAGAAGGGGCTCAATCAGTAGGTGTTTGTTATGGAATGCTAGGCGACAGTTTGCCTTCAAATGAAGAAGTTATACAGCTCTACAAGTCAAAAAACATAAAATGATTGAGGATTTATGAGCCAAATCATGAAGTTTTACAAGCCTTAAGAGGTCCAACATTGAAGTTATGCTAGGACTTCCCAATTCATATGTCAAGCATATTGCTTGTGGCCTGGAACACGCAAGATGGTGGGTAGAGAAAAATGTTAGAGATTTTTGTCCAGATGTTAAAATTAAGTACATTGTTGTTGGAAATGGAATAAGCCCTTTCACAAGCACATCTAATCTTACCTCACATCTTCAAACTGTTATGAGTAGAATTTATAATGCAGTTTATCAACATCACAACTTTTATAGACATGACACTGATGGGAAAATCTTATCCACCATATCTAGGTTCGTTTAGGAATGATGCTAGGCCATTTGTTGTTCCAGTTGTTGAGTTTTTAAGAAATACAAGTGCACTTTGCTTCTTAACGTTTACCCTTATTTTAGCTATTCTAGTAATCCAGGGTAGATTTCACTCCCCTATGCTCTGTTTACTACACCTAATGTGGTGGTACAAGACGGTTCATACCAATATAGGAACTTATTTGATGCAATGTTGGATTCTGTTTATGCTTCCCTCGATCAATTAACAGGATGAGACTCTATTAATATTGTTGTGTTCGAGATCGGTTGGCCATCTGCTAGTGGATTTGGAGCCACAACAGATAATGCAGCAACTTACTTGAAGAACTTAATTCAACATGATAGAGAGGGTACTCCAATATGTTAATTCCAAAAGAATTGAAGGAAAATAGTAGAAGAATTAAGCAAACTCATGAAACCAAACTTATCTCCATTGCAGGCTTCAATCCTTTATAGTGATGAACGAAGATGAAAAATGAATAAGATTCCTATTGCTAACATCTCTATTTATAGACTTGATTAACAAGCTAACCATCTAACAAACTTATAACTAACTTGTACTTTACACTATTAAGAAGTTAACTAACAGAAACTTAACAAACTTGCTGACTAGAAATATTGCCAGTTATACATTCTAACTGCTCAACATCCTCCCTCAAGCTAGGTGTGTGAAAAACATCCTTCATTCTTAGCTTGGTAAGTAGATACCTATGTTGAATACAAGTAAGTCCTTTGGTAAAGAAGTCTGTAGGTTGTTCTGTTTTATTCAAGTACATAGGTTGCACAAATCCAAGCAGAACCTTCTCCCTGATGAAGTGACAATCAATGTTTATGTATTTAGTACATTCATGAAACACTGGATTGGCAGCTATCTGGATAGATGACATGCTGTCACTGTACACTAGTACTGGCAACTTCATTTCTACTCCTAGTTCTTTGAATAAACCAACTAGCCACACAAATTCTACAACTGTTGAAGCTAAACTTATGTACTCAGCTTCAGCTAAGCTTCTTGAAATGGTGTCCTTCTTCTTAGACTTCCATGAAATCAAAGAGTTACCATATGTAACCATGTAGCCAATTATAGACTTCCTGCTATTTGGACAAGATTCACAATTTGCATCACAATATGCAGTCAACTGATCAGCAGCAGTAGCTGACATAAGTATCCCAACACCTAGTGATTGTTTCACATATCTAACTACCCTCATTATTGCATCCATGTGAGAGGTTTTAGGACTATGCATGAACTAACTCAGTAGTTGTACTTCAAATATAATGCCAGGTCTTGTGATTGTCAAATAACGTAATCTTCCTACTAGCTTTTGGTACTTACTAGGATCATCTAGCAGCTTTTCCCTTTCATCAGCAGGAGGAAAGTGTAAGTTAAATTCTGCAGTAGTTAGCTTCTGATTGAGTTCAATGGGAGCTCCAACTGGCTTTGAGCTTGACAGTCCCATATTTGAGATAAGTTCAAGGCAATACTTCCTTTGATGCATGAGGATTCCAGTTGCACTTCTAGCAAACTCAATCCCCAGAAAGTATCTCAAATCACCTAGATCTTTAATCATGAAGTTATTCTTAAGAATTCCCTTTGTCTCCAAAATCAGTTGATGATCATTTCCTATAATCAACAGGTCATCAACATACACTAGTACCATGACTAAACTCTCTCCTTGATGTTTTGTGAACAAAAAATAATCATAATGGCTCTGCTGAAAACCAGATTCAACCAAGGCTGTGGTTAACTTGATGTTCCATTGCCTGCTAGCCTGTTTGAGTCCATAAAGTGACTTGGTGAGCTTGCACACTGTACCCTTCTCACCTTTATGGACAAAACCTAGAGGTAACTCCATGTATACATCTTCATTCAAATCTTCTTGCAGAAAGGAATTAAATACATTCATCTAGTGTATGTGCCAATGATGTGCAGCAGCTAGTGCTATAACAACTCTAACTGTTCCCATTTTCACAACAGAAGAAAAAGTTTCTTGATAGTCCAAGCCCTCTTTTTGGTTATAACCCTTGGCTACTAACCTAGCTTTGAATCTTTCCACCTCACCATCAGCTTTATACTTGATTTTGTACACCCATTTGCATCCTATTGCCCTCTCATCCTGAGGCAATTGCGTAACTTTCCAAGTATGATTATCTTCTAAAGCTTGTATCTCATTTCTCATAGCTTCAATCCACCTAGGATTTTGTATGGCTTCATGAAAAGAATTAGGTTCCTTTTCTTGAGAAAACTTACAAACAAAACTCTTGTAGGATAGAGAAATACTCTGATAATCTACCACATCACTAATGGAGTATAAACAGGTTCCAGCTATTATTTTTGGTTTTGTTAACACAATCTGCATGCCAAATAGGAGGTTTGGCAGGTCTTTTGGACTTTCTAGTAGCAATGGGTGATATCTGAGTCTAAGTTGAAGTATTATTTGTTAATTCCTGACCTTGAGGAGAAAGTGCAGCTGGTTCCTAAACTAGAGGAGATGAACCACCTGCAGTATTCTCTAAAAAAGGGCAGCCCGGTGCACTTAAGCTCCCGCTATGCGCAGGGTCCGGGGAAGGGCCCGACCACAAGGGTCTGTTGTACGCAGCCTTACCTTGCATTTCTGCCAGAGGCTGTTTCCAAGGCTTGAACCACCTGCAGATGAACCACCTGCAGTATTCTCTATTTAAGAATAAACATCAGAATCCCTGGTAATGTGCTCATTTGTTGTGCAAGTCAATGAGATAGACTCAGTAAGTGCTACATCTTTAATGGAAACACATGGAGTGAGTTCACAATCTTCTACATAAGAACTAGATATCAGCAAATATGGCTCATGAATTGCTCCTGATGTCTGAAAAGGAAACTTAGACTCGTGGAAGATCACATCTCTACTGACAAAAATGACTCTTGACTCAATGTCCAGTAACTTATACCCCTTCTGACTAACAGCACAACCAAGCAACACAGCTTTCTTGGCCTTAGGTGCAAATTTATCATCTCTTCTTAAGTTGTAGAGAAAACAAGATAGCCTATTACTCTGAGATGTGCGATTGAAGGTGGTTTATTATATAGCTTCTCATATGGTGATATGTTTCCCAGACTAGATAATGGAATTCTATTGATAATGTAAGTGGTAGCTTTTATGCATTCTCCCTAAAATTTGTTAGGCAAATGGCCTTGAAATTTGATAGCTCTTGTTGTTTCTAGTAAATGTTTGTGTTTCCTCTCCATAGCTCCATTTTGTTGTGGAGTATGTGGACAACATCTTTGATGAATAATTCCATGCAACATAAATAGATCATGGCATTGGTAATTTAAAAACTCTCCTCCATTATCAGACCTGAACACTTTACCCACATACCTTAAGTGAGAACACCAAGTAACTTGGAAGAACTTGAGAGTTTTGATGGAGAGCTTGAGTGAATTTACTTGAAGTCTTCAATGGAGCCCTTGAGAGTCTTTTGTAGAGAGAGAAATATTTGAGTAGGTGAATTATAGAAGAATGAATAGAGTTACAAGTTTAGGTCAATTTATAGAGCCAAATTAGGTCCTAAAAACGTCTAGGTTCATTAGCTAAAAATTAGGGAAAAGTCTAAAGTGCTCTTACTATAAACTAAATTTGGCTAGAAAACCATTGCCAGATTCGCGACACGGAGGCAAGCAAGTCCGCGACGCGGACTTGCCGCGCACCTTATTGGTTTGCGCAGTTCCTTTGAGAAATCTATCTTTCGATCTACGAATCCTAAAAATCCACCAAGACTATTTTCTGTAAGTTTTGACCCCCTGATCGATATTCTTAACTCAGATTTTCTAAAAAGATTAAGGATAATGCTGAGTGACCTATTCTCAAGGCATTCTTAAGGCACTTATGAACATTTTGAGGGATATTACACTTATATTTATTCCTAGTTAGGCTCAATGAGCCTATACCTATTCTTTTGTATTTACAAATCATCCAAAATACTTGATTCCTCTTAATGATAAATCGAATACTCCCGAGTGCAAACATAGGTTAAAATATAAGTTTGGGGTGGATGATTTGAAAATGCAAACATAGGCCTAGAGCCTAAGTTTGGGGGGTGTAATGGTGTAGGGTGTGAAGTTTCTCAAAGAAAGAGTTGCAGTGATATCCCTCCAAAAAAGATATATATATGTATATGAGAGGAGGAACAAAAGGCTTTATTCATAAATGATGAGACTAGGGGATCCAAGTGTTTGAAAGGAAGAAAATAGGGTAGAGGAAAACTAAATTGATGTAGATGGTGGTGTCTGAAGTAATCAAGTTATTTGTCTTCACTTTTTCATTACTCAAATCCACAAGTCCTAGTTGATATTAAATCAAGTGTCCCTCAATTAGCGCAGGAACACATAATGGGCAAGCCTATGGTACTACGTGTATGCATGAGAATATCTTCAAAGAGTGAGCATTATATTTTGTATTCTAAATCCCCAAGTGTTGTTTATACTAGATGTGTGTGGGGGGGGGGGGGGTCATCTTTTCATGAGTAGGAATATTAAACTGAGTAGAAGTGAATGCCATTGCTGATTAGTTGTCATGAAGCAAGGCATGGTATGTATGATGAATAGGTTATCTTGAAGGTTGTCATGTCATAAACTATGGCTTCTATGAATTAACGTTCATGTCAAGTCAAGTCATAGCTAGGTACCAGAGCCAAGTCTTAGTCTTACGACGCTAAACTTCTATATTTCTTGAGGACAATCAATAACTTAAATTTGAGGATTTTGATAAGTGGATAATTTACCTACATATTTGGTTATTAATCTTACCCTATTATGTAATTTTAAGAGAACGAAGGAGACGTTTACGATGTTTTATCTCCTAAAGACATTTTTTATGATTTATAAATTTTTGGATTGAAACAAAGTAAATAAATTTAAAAAACAATTGGAAGTAAGCAAACGTTTTGTTGCCAAAAATTGATGATGATGCAGAGGAAGTGATGCAGTCACAAGCTCACATGCGGCGCCGCATCACCAGTTTATAGGCTGCAATTTGAGGCAAAATGATTGTAGAAAAAGTTTGTTATATGATGCATTGATGCGGCCGCAACTCCTGATGTGGGGTCGCATATCACTTATCATTCAACACAAGTCAGACACCCAATATTTCAAAGTTGTTGAGATTACAATAACCAATAAGGTGTCGTAGCGCGTGAGCGAGACCTAATTAATTCTAAATTTTTTTATATAGTTTTAGAAACTATAAATAACTTTTCTTAGGATTTTATTAGTAGTTCTTAAAAATTCAGTTCTGAGTATGATTTTCTAGTCTGAAAACGCTATTCTGAGCGATAAGAATGCGCTTTCACATTGTGATCATCGTTTATTTAGTGATGATAATTTTTTGGTTCCTGATTCCTTATCTTGATCATTGTAAGCATATCTTCTTATAATTTAAATTTAGTTTTCGCACTTTGTATGGGTAACTAACCCCATAACTAGGATTGTGGAGTCCTAAAAGGGAAGTAACAATGATATAGTTATATAGAGAAGTTCAAGATGGTAACTCTTGGTTTATTATTAGTTCTTTCGTATTGTGGATTCTGATGAAAGTCCTGAATTAGAACTCGCCCGTATTCTATACTTGATTGGAAAAATAATTAAGATTAAAAAAAAAAGAACTAAGCATAATGATTTGAGACTTGTGTTCCATTTAAAAACTTGAGACCTTACAGTGAGAATCTACTTGAGACTTAGGTTGATAGTTGTTAAAGCAACACCCAAGTACCTCAAGAACTTAGGGTGATATCTTTTAGATGAACCGAAAGAACTCTAGATGTACTTTAGAAGTTAATCACTTTACACTCAAGATTACTTAACTAAAGTTTCGTAAAAGCAACTAGATCGGCGTTATGACCTAGAATTGGAGTCCACAGCCTTAGTTTCATATTGTTATTGATAAACAACAACAATATTTAGTTATGAAGCATAACAAATCAAAGTCTTTTTTTAATTTTACTTTTCGCATTTGTTTTTAGAAATAAAGATCATTTGTTCTAGTTACACCTAAAAGTAACATTCTTGTCATATAATAGTCTTTATGGGATTCACCCTAACCTTATTGTTTGAGCAACATCTGTTTAATACTTTATTGAGAAGTGTAATTTGGACATATCAATCAATAGCTAGATGAGTGCAAAATCGTGCCAAATTTTGAAAACAAAAAATCAATTGAGGAGATAGTATTGAGAAAAAAATCTGAGAGCTTCTCCGGTACAAATTATCGTGCATAACACGCCGATTTCTACAAGAATGAGAGGGATTTGAAATTTTTTTTGAAAAATGGATCAATGGGTTGAGGACATGTGGAGGGAGAGGAATTTCCACCTTATTTCATTGTACAGATTTGTACAAGAGGTAGCAAATCCCTAGAACACCCTTCTAATGGATCGATTAGGAGTTTTTGGGTTATGTGAGGAGATAAAGGAGAAAAGAGGGTGGAGGGATTTAGGGTTCTAAGCTAGCTTTTGTGTTCTTTGTCTGTATGTGTGTGAGAGAGAGAGAGAAAAGAGTAAAGTGAGTTGAGGGATTAAAGGCGGGTTTTGGGTTGGGTGTTGAACCAGTTTCGGTCCCAATCGGTTCAATGTTAGAGATAAAAGAGGTCTGAAGTGTTTAGCAATTTTTTTTAAAAAAAATGTTACCAAATTGTATTTGAGAGCTGGACACTTTGTTGCAATTATGGCCAGATTTGATTTAAGATATAACCAAAATTGATTCAATTGATTGAATCTGGCCAAAATTGAAATAAAGACATACAACTTTAATAAAGTTTTTTTTAAAAAAATAAATTTATTTGAGCTTCTTAATTTAAACAACATAAAATAATTACTTTGCCCTAATTTAATCATCTTAAAATAAGAGTGTCAAATTATACCACCAAATTGCAAATTCAACTTTTTAAATTAAATTTTGAAATAAATAAAATGAATACTTAGATTGTGTTTGGTATGGAGGAACACATTTTTTGAAATATGTTTTCTGATTTTTTCATGTTTGGTTGGTCAAAATATTATGAAAAATATTTTCTTTAAAAAACAAGCTCCTTAAAAATGAGGAAAATGATTTCTCTAATGAAAGTAGGAAAAACAAGTTTCATAAGTGACATTCCAAATTTATTGTCTTCTCCCCACCCACCCAACTTCCCCAATTCCCTCCCTTTGGTCATCCCACCACCACCATCGACATCCCGAAAACCCCATTCTCTATCCCATCCCATCCACCCACCCACGTAGTGTTTTATTAGATATAAATGCTATTGAGATAATATTTTATGCTTGCTTACCAAATACTAAAAATAAGTAAGAAACCAAAAAAAAAAGAAAGAAGAAACTCACTTACTTTTTAACAAATATTTTCCTTCATACCAAACACTATCATACATTCTTTTTGATAAAACAATTTTCCAAACATTTACTTAAAACGAAAACTTATATAAACCTATATATTAAGGGTTATAGAAATATATGAAAAAGCAATATTTTCTTCAAATTAATTTTGAAAATATTTAATCTTTTATTAAATAATTATTTTAAATTATTTGAAGCTGAATAAACTCAAAAATTAATTAGATTGGAAAAGGTCAAAAATTAGGTGTCAACAATTTCCAATAACTAAGAATCAATATTTTCAAAAATGAGGCATTTTATGCAGCACAGGGCAAGAAGTAAATTCAGAGGCAGAAAATATATGTCTCATGAATCTACAGGGTGTATATTTCATGTATCTTTAAATTTATAATTTTATTAGTGAACTTTCGACGCTTCGCACGAATATTTAATTTCATCAAAAACACTTATAAAAAAGTTGAGCAAGTCAGGAAGAATATTTTAAACTTATTTCAAAGTATGTATATTGGAAAAAAAATTTAGTTATAAAATCTTTACCAAGTACTTAGTCTTGGCAATGAAAATTATGAGCAACTTAATTAACAAAAGGTGATATTAATATTAGAAGTTCCATTCACATTAGTGGTGCACTTCATGTCTTCTCATTTACATATCTCAAATCTCTTGTATGCACTTCCTCTCATGATCTATACTATTGTCACGACTCAACCGATCGGGTCGTGTGGGCATTTACTCTAACACCTAGATAGAAGAATCCTTACAGAAATAACATGCGAAAGTTTAACAAATACCAAATACTAGTCTAAAAAATCAGGAATACACCATAGTTGAATTTTTAAAACTCTAAGATTTATTGTCAGAAACATACTAACACCCCCAAGGATACTAGTCAAAATAGGTACAAGAGCTTCTAAAGATACAGATTATAAATAAGATAATGACACAACTAACATCATAAGGAAGGAAGAGTAGAAGTAGTTGGAGAATCATCTTTGTCTTCACCTAAAAAACATCACTGATCCTGTAACCAGACTACGCCAAGTGGCATAGTAAGAGTAGTATCAGTACAAACAACACGTACTGGTAGGCATCATCAGTCAACCCGATACCCACAACATAATATAAAGAAATCAACAAAAAGAAAACATGCTCATAAGAAAATACACCGCTAAACCTTTATGCACAACTCTCACCATTCCCGATAACCTCATTAAATTTATTCAAGCCTAACTCCCATCCTTCTAGTTGGTATGCTGCCAACTCTAATATAAATCAAGACCTAGCCCTTATATCACATAGAGAAGTTTTTAAACTATGGGTCACTACTAACTCGGGAAAATGAGCTAAAAGAGACTTTTGAGAGTGGAATGAAGAATAGGAGATTTCTATTTCTTTTTTCTTTTATTTTGTTATAAACATTTAATTAGGGGTTAATTATGAATAAGTGGGGTTGATTTAAAATATTTGTAAACTTAGGGTAAAAAATTAAAAGATCAAAAATACTACCCCAAAAAGTCTCCTCTTTCATATTTCAAAATTCAAAATTTTTTATTCCCTCCATCTCTTTTTTTTTACTAATCTCTCTTTTTCTTCTTTTCTTGTTCCTTTCATATTTCAAAATTCAAAATTCTTTATTCCCTCCATCTCTTTTTTTTACTAATCTCTCTTTTTCTTCTTTTCTTGTTCCTTTTCCCTTTCATCTTCTTCTTCCTTAACTTCTTTGCCTTTTTTCTTCTCCGTTTTTCCCTTTTTTTTCAAACTTTTTGTGTTTTCATCTTCTTCTTCTTCGGATGTTGTCATCCTCATTTTTTTCTTCACTCCGATTTGATAGTGAAAATTATAAAAAAAATGATATGTTGTTTATATAAACAGGAGTCGTTCAAGCAACCAAAAATTATTTAAACAACCCTAACTTGTTTAGTTCAAACAACAGAAGTTGTTTAAACAACCAAAAATTATTTAAACAACCAGAAGTTGTTTAGTTCAAACAACTAGAAGATATTTAAACAACCCTAAGTTGTCTAGGTATTTTTTATGATTCTTTAGTTAAAACAATGAGAATATTTTAAATATCAGCTAGTTGTTTGGAGAGATATGAAAATATTTACTAATTATTTTGGAGATCGAGATATGAAAATATTTGTTAGTTGTTTAGACAAATGTTTAAACATCTGCCAGTTGTTTGGAGGTGATGATGACGTGGAGGAGGGGAGGTTGGGGGAGGATGGGGTTGAGGGGTGGATGAGGGGCAGGGGAAAAAAAAGAGGGGGTCTTTTGTAAATTAAAAAAACTTGTGGTTCTTAAAATATGTGTCATTATCACTAATTAAAGAAGAGTCCCTTTTACTTTATTTTTAAGACTTGTGACCTATTTTTTTTATTTACACTCTCAAAAGTCTCTTTTAATTTAATCCCCTTGCTAACTCTATCTAACAACTCTACTACCTTTAGCTTTCACATCAACACTTGGCCCTAAAATAATTATCTCACTTGGAAGAGGTAAACATTTAATGGACCTAAGCTCCTCTATGGTCCGTACTGGACCGTTGTGGTGGGACCTAACCCGCTGTGGCGGCCTCTCCACAATGGGATTCCTCCCGCCAGAGCGATTTGGCCAGAAACAGTAAATCTGACTTCTCCCCCAATCCCCCTTTTTCACATGTACCAATAGGACACCATTAATATCTAATTCTAAGTCACTAATCTTACTAAACCACACATCAACTGCTCTCCACTTATTTACCACGGTCTCATACCTACGATAGGATGCATCTAGCAATCATAACATAATCTGAACAGGCATATATATAGAAGCACATTACTAATTTACCATTTTAAGACCAATATATAGTTTTGCAGTGTAAATCTCAAATATATAAGTCAACAAGATAACATTTGGACCTTCGGTCCCTTTATATCAATTATTACACAGGATATGCATGCTTAATTATAATCCGATCAGTTTCTCTATTATCACACATATAGACAATAGTCATTATATTGTATTCACTTGACAATAAATATTGTATTTGTATTTAGTACTTGTATCAATTATTTTAAAAAAACAAATGAACAATCAACTACAAATACAAAACTATAAAAACATACAAATGATGGTGCCAATAAAAATACAAAAATAAAATTTAAGTCACCCCAACCACTGCCGAAACCACCAAAAAACTGTCGGAACGAGCCAAACGTGCTATTGTCGTTGGCAACTGGATAACTCCACTCACCATTATCTTTTCCTCCATTAATTCTCCATCACCTCCACTGCTTACACCCCCAGATCACGACTTGGCCATCGAAAATAATGAAACATCACTTACAGATCTGACCGGAATGGTAGAGAGAGTAAAAATGAGAGAGAGATTAACAATTGCAGAATACAACAATGGAAGAAAAGAAAAAACATGATGAAATTGACCAAAATACAACTACTGTAATGTTGGTTACCTAACCAGTACATAAATCTCGATAAAGACATATTCAATAGGAAGTTACATGATTCAATGGGATTTTGATTGAAATCTTTTGTATGATTTTTTCCGTTTTGAAAGAAAGAAGAAGACAAAGAATCTGGAAGGAGAGATAAGTGGGAAAGAATATAATGAATAAAGAGAGAAGCAAGAATGATTAGAAAGAGAGAGTGAAGTTGAGGGGGAGTGAAACTAGAATGTATTTGAGGAGGATAATTATAAATACATAATTTGCTATAAAACCAACATATAGTGCTTTATTATAATTTTTTTAAACTATAGCTCTTTTCCATAAATAAGTTGAAATTTTTGCCTACATCCATAATTCTCCCAAAAATATACTACCTAAAATAGGAATCCTAACTAATTTTGGGTCCTAATTAACGTGAATAGAAGAGAAAATATACTACTTTAAATAAATTTATTCCTTCTAAAAATTAAAACTCAATAAAATATTTAAAAATTCCAAGTTAGAATCTACCTCTCATAATTAAAACATTCTTAGAATTATTTAACTTCAATTTACAAAACACGAATTTTCATGTACCCTACTAATTATTTTTATATATGTCAATTATTGTTAATTTCTTTTCATGTACTTTCATCCAAGTTTTTTAAATATTTTCTACTAATTGTAATTTAATCTATTTTTATTAATTGAAATTGTTGTTCAACAGTTCCTTGACTAGGTCCATGCCTTTTACTCTTGATCTCAAAATTTTATTTACGCAAGGAAGATAACAAATTAATTCATTTTAGGAATTATATTGTTTAAAAGATGGAGCGGGTAATTTACTTTATCATGAAAAAGATTGTGTGATTTATTCTTTTATCAACACTTGTGAGATCTATTTCTTGAAAACAAGACTTACTGAAAATTGATTTTATATATATATATATATATATATATATATATATATATGTGTGTGTGTGTGTGTGTATATGTATGTATGTATGTATATATATATGTATATATATGTATGTATGTATATATGTATGTATGTATAATGTAAAGCCTCTTGGTAGATAACTTTCAGTTTCTTTTATTGCATCTTTAAGGTTGTCATCTGCTTAACCATTATGTTTTATGTTATTGTTAATTTATAATAAATAATTATGTTATATTATTGTGGTCATGTATAATGTAATTTGTTTTCATGTATCTTACTGTTTAGAATATATTGTAGAATCAAATATAGAACTAATTTGACTTTGATAAACATAAAAATAACAATTTATCAAAATTACTTTTGTAGTGAATTATGTACCTTTTTATAATAACCATCTTCCATTTTGATGCTATAATAATTAATTATTTTGTAGAAATAGAATCTTTGAGATTATTAATAGCTATAGAATTTGTAAACTTGAATACACTAAGTAACAAAAAAATAATATATGAATGTTGCATCTTGAAAGCTTATATGCTCGGCAGATTGGGAACAAAAAAATATTCTTAATAAAGCAAATATTAAGTTTAAAATATCATGATGGTTCTACGATGATAAATCACCTGAATAATTTTTAGGGAATCATGCACCAGTTATCTCCTAAGGGCATTAAATTTGATGAAGAAATTCAAGGCTTGCTTCTACTTTGTTCTCTACCAGATTCTTGGGAAATATTTAGAACGTCATTGTCAAATTCTGCTACGACTGGTGTAGTGTCTTGAATGAAGAGTTGAGAAGAAAATCTCAAAGTTCTTCTTCGTCGGATGTCCTGGTAACTGGATCCAAGGGAAGAAATAAAAATCGTGGTTCTCAGAATAGAGAACATAATAGGAGCAAATCTAGAGGTATACTTAAGGATACTAAGTTCTATCATTGTGGCATGAAAGGGCACACAAAGAAGTTTTGCTGAAAATTGAAGAGGGAGAACAAAGATAGAGAGGAAAATTGGCAATGAAATTACCTACCCACCGTCCTCACCGAAGATCTTACTAGTGTTCTTGATGCAGACATTTTAAATATTTCTTGTGATAAGTCGAGCTGGATTGTGGACACTGGTGCCGCATCTCATGTGACATCAAGGAAGGATTTTTCTCTTTCTATACTCTTGGTGACTTTGGAACCTTTAGTATGGGTAATGAGACAGTATCTAAAGTGGTTGGTGTTGATACAATTGTTGACACTCAATTTTGACCTTCCATAACGCAAATTAGCAATCAAGTTTCTTTAAAATTTTGAAGCATCTTTAAATAGATTTTATTTTTAACTAAATAGAATGATATTTAGGTTAGTTTAATTATAGTTTGTATTTTAAAAAAAAAACGTTTTTTTCTTGAAAAAAAAAACTCCCACATCTAAAATTAGAAGGAAATTTATAGTTTTTGAAGCCTATATAAAAGCTTATATTCTTATTAGGAAGAGAGGAGGTGGAAGGTTCTTTTAGCCACCCCAAAGTTAGAAATTTTCTTAACTTGACTAGGATTTTTGGACTCTTGTCCCAAGCCTAAAAGTTGTGAAAATTTCTAGTTTTCAATCTATATTTTTCTTCAAGGAAAATAGGAGATTGAAGTCAAAATTTAGGCTAAGAACAGTGTTCTTATAACGTCGAACCCACGAAGGTTCGAGTCTAAATTTTTAATCTTTTATTTTATCTTTTTTTTAGATGGGAGTGCCATCAGGCTCTTGGATGGTGGTGAATGTCTTCCGCTCATCGTCTTCCATCTCGTGGCCCGAAAAAGGTAAAATATTTTCTTAGCTTAATTTTATTTAATTATTTCATATTATTTCATGTTTTATAGTTAGTTGATTTGTACTTTTGTTTTTCTTAGTTAGCATGTATTAAGAATAGCTAGGTTAGTGATAGAAATTCCTTATAGTTAGCATGTGTTAGGATTAATTAGCTAGCATGTGTTAGGATTATCTAATGAAAACACTTAGTTTTGTTCATTATTTTTTCAAGTAGTTTTCCTTGACAATATAGGTTTTCATGTTTTCAAAATCTCCTTTTAACATAATGTAGATAATAAAATATGCTTAAGTTATATTTAATTAGAACCTTCATGCCTAATTGATTTGATTCTTTCTTTAAAATTGAGCTAGTTAGCATGTTGTTAGTCACTTCTAAGATGCCCATCAATTTAATAACTCAAAATACCATGATATATTCCTTGATTTAGTTTTAAATGAGTAAACACTTATGTAATTTTATTTTGGTGCATATGATATCAATTTGAGTCAATCTTTGGACTTAATCCTTGCATATAGTTGAATTTTGAGTCTCTTATCATCTTGATCAAATGACTGGAAATTAATAAATGGAAAAAAAGGTAATATCTATGATTTGAATATTGATATTAGGTTGTATACACGGAATACAAGCGGAAAACAGTGTCGTATACACTGATATACAGTGTGTATATAATTTGATGTAAAGAAATAATGTTATACATACTATATACAGTGTATACGCAATGATATACAGTAGATACATAGGGTAAAACACTGTATACAGTGTTATATATACTGTGTATATACTATATATAGTATATATACAGTGATATACAGTAGATACAGGGGAAAAACACTATATATAGTGTATATACAGTAATATGCAGCAGCTACAAGGAATAAAAACTATATACAATGTATATACAGTCTGATACACAGTGATATAAAATGATATACAGCATCTACAGGAAATAAATACATGGTATATGGTGTATATACGATTCAATACAGTGTATATACAGTTGCGATATATAGTGGAATTGGGCTTAAGGCCCAAAATGCAGATGACCCCAATAACTTAGTCCAGGCGTACAGAAACTAAGTATTGGACCAAATTTTCATACTTTATTCATTTATATTTAATTCGGGTTGTAATAATTTATTTATTTATTTACGTTTGTTTATACTAACGTAGAAGTTGATTAGTTTGATTTAACTTAATTGAACTCCCCTAAGGATAAACCAATTCATGTTAACTTATTCTTAAAATGATTTTCTACATTTACTTAATCATTGATAAACTTTCGCTTCTTTTTTTATATATATATATATATATGTATATTATAATCAAATATTTAAGTTTTATCAATTTTATTTTTATTTTTTATTTTTTCTAAAAATAATTTCAAAGTCTTCGTTTCCTTTTAAATTAATATTTCCCAAAGTTAGTCAAATAATTTTCAAATCGTTGGATAACCGCATGTTAGCGGCTATTTTAAGTGCTAAAACCTTCTTAAAATAGTAATATGAACCTCGTACCCTTTTCTCTAAATTTTTAAGACTTAAATCTGTTAGTCTTTTAAATTAAGTTTTCTTAATTTCTTAAAAAAATTAAGTGGCGACTCCTCTTTTACTAAAATTGATTTTTTCTTATAAAGATGAAATTAATTTTACACTTTGTCCATTTTTCGACATAACAATAATTTTTTTGAAAATTAGTGTTGGAACTAAACTAGTTTTGAACAATGTAAAACATGCATCTGACATTCATCTGCACCTAATTTATGTTGGTGTTCTAGGTGATGAAGGATATGTTAGTATCAATGACGGTGAAAAGTGGAAACTCATTAAGGGTTCTCTGATTGTGGCTCGTGGTAATAAACGTCATGGTCTATACTAGACTACGTCTTCTACTTGTGCTAATATGGTAAATGAAGTTGAGAGTGATAACTCTTCAACGTTATGGTACAAAAGGCTTAGCCACATCAGTGAGAAAGGATTAATGTTCTTGTCAAGAAGAAATTGTTGTCAGATTTCCAAAGTGCTAAATTAGAAAAGTATGGGCACTATTTGGTTGGAAAACAAAATAGAGTTTTCTTTACGTCTAACCCTCCTTCAAGAAAGACAGAGTTTCTTGAGTTGGTGCACTCTAATTTATGCGGTCCAATGAAGACAAGGACATTGGGTGGTGCACTCTACTTAGTCACCTTTATTGATGACTGCTCGAGAAAACTTTGGGTCTATGTCTGAAGACTAAAGACCAAGTGTTGGGTGTCTTTAAGCAGTTTCAGGCTTCAGTTGAAAGAGAAACTGGAAAGAAACTGAAATGTATTCGTACTGATAATTGTGGTGAATATTGTGGACCATTTGAGGAATACTGTAAGCATCAAGGTATTAGATACCAGAAGACTCCTCCTAAGACTCCTCAACTTAATGGGTTGGCTGAGAGGATGAACAAGACCTTAATGGAAAGAGTAGATGTTTGCTTTCTGAAGCAAAATTGCAGAACTTATTTTGGGGTGAAGCCTTATTGACCACTGTATATGTTATTAACTTATCTCCTACTGTTGCTTTGCAAAGTGGTATGGCAAAGATGTTTCTTATGATCATTTGAGAGTATTTGGATATAAAGCTTTTGTACATGTGCCAAAAGATGAGAGGTCAAAGTTAGATGCTAAGACAAGGCAGTGCATTTTTGTTGGATATGGCCTTGATGAATTTGGTTACAGGCTATATGATCCAATCGAAAAGAATCTTGTAAGAAGCCGTGATATCGTCTTCATGGAGAATCAAACCATTGAAGATATTGACAAAGCGAAAAATCTATAAACTTAAAGTTCTTGTTACATTCCGTATTTTTGCATCTTGGATTATTCGTAAGCTAACGGTTATAAATTCAAGGACTTTTAATTTTGAATTTTAAAAGGAAATGATTTGTTGTAGATGTCAAGTTATATGAATAATTTATGTGAAGTAAAATACATCTCAAGAAGGACCCTTGGGCCAAATTTAAATAGAAGCCATCAGATATGTTTTTCTTAAAGTCACGTTTCGGGTAAGCTGACTTCGGGAGGTCATAACCTCTTTAGAATTTGGGAATTTGGGAAAACTCTCAAAATGAAAGTTGTATATAATGAAAATATCTTTCCAACCATAGGTCGTGGGATGAAATACGATAACGGAGTAATAAGATATAGACATTTTAAGTCTGACAGGCCAAACTAAATAGTGGATTCGGCCCAACCCAATTCTAATTCGGGTCAGGCCCAATGCCCACGAAATTAAATCTAATTTTTTGTATCTATTCCTTCATACTTTAGACCAAGAAAATTCTGGAAATTTCCAGAGAGAGAGAGAAAGGGAGTTCTTGAGAGAAATACCAAATCTGACCAAAATTCGAGTCTCGAAATCCGAAGCTCATGAAGAGAAAATTGTTGTACATCGCGTTAGCTTCAATTTGAGGTAGATATCAATCAATAAGTAGAATATTCAATGTGGTCTCTGCAAATTTAAGGTAATATTAAAGTCTTCTTTTCAATGTTAACAAGTTTAGTTAGAGTTTTAACGGATTAGAACGGAGAAAATAGTGTTATAAACTCATTTGGTAATTTGTTGAGATTTATGGGTTAAAGGGTTGTTTTAGGTAGCTTAAATAGATGGAATTAGCTTAATAATGATGTATAATAATGGTTGATATTGTTTTGATGTTGTTGATGAGTTGTTGTTCTTGAATTTGGAGGAATAAGGTGTATGAAGATTATGAATGTTCAAATCCGTTTTTAGAATTGTGTAGCTGGTAGTAATTCTAGAATATCTCATTGTGTAGACCTACGATTTTAGATATTAAATATGTTTTGGAAAGCTAATACACGTACCTACAACTCTTATGTTTATGTTGTAGTCTATATTTGCTGTTATTATGTCGAACAATGAGGATGAATCATAAGAAAAATTCTGTCCAGATTCTGGATTGAAAAATCCCTCATGTATAGCTGATAGTGTTTTGATGATATCTCTTTGTAGAAAATGAGTTTTGAGTTGATTTCTTTTGCATTAGAAACTTAAGACAGAGATCTAAATGTTTCATGAAGGTCATAAAGTCCAGTTTTGCCGTTTGCATTTTCAAAATTTAGATACAACTTGAGGTACTCGGCTTTCCGAATTTACTGCTTTAGTAACATGAGTCGGGTGGAAACATTCTAGGCTTATTATCAATAATAAATCTTATTTTGTGTCAATATTTTGGATTGTTGATGTTTCTTGATGATTATATGGCTGGTTTGAAAGTGGGAAAAGTGAGCGGTATAGGGGAGGTGCTGTCTAATTTTTGTAGAAATAACCTACTAACGATAGACTACATTTTATTCTTGTCCATAGCTTAACCATAGTGCTTAGCGTTTTAATATAGGTTGAGACAATATTGGACAACATATACGTATAAACGCTAAAGGTATGTAAAGTTAACATTTTCTTCTTTTGGCATGATCCATATGAAACGAACGAATGACGTATGCTTAAATTCCAAAGAAACTCTTATTCGTAGATATACTCGGATGGCTACCGTTCTTGATTTTCAAAATTTATATTGTTATGTCTTGACTCATGTGTATGATTCCAGCCATCCTAGTTGGTATAACTCATGTTGTGGTATAATTCATATTTTAGTATAATCCATAATTGGTGTGATTCATAATGACTATTGTCTTGGTTTTCAAATGATGGACTGTTTTGCTTATTCTATTAAGTCTCCGATAATGATCAAATTTCACAAGGTTGCTAATGATACCTTATTCGTGCATATTGTTATGGTATTATTCACCGAGTCCTATGAAAGGCCGGGTATGTTATCATGTATGGATTCCACTACATTATTCACCGAGTTCCTTACTAGAGGGCCGAGTACGTGATATGATAATATGATATTATGGTGATATGACGATATGATTATGGCACCGAGTCCCATAATAGGCCGGGTACGGTATCAGTGTACACTACTCTATTCACTGAGTCCCTTGCTAGAGGGTCGGGTATGGTATATATATACATATGATGATATATTAATATAACTGTGACACCGAGTCCCATAATGGGCCAGGTACGATATAGGATGATGATATGCATGTCTTCATTTTATAAGACACAGGTACAGTGATTTATTGATTATGATACTTGACTCCTGAATCTTTATTTCAGATGTGATCTCCTTTACGATATTTTATGCTTTATATACTCGGTACATATTTCGTACTGACTCCCTTCTTCAGGGGGCTGCGTTTTGTGCCCGTAGGTACAGATACTCATTTTGGAGAGCCGCCAGCTTAGGATTCTACTCAACGGGTTTGAAGTGCTCCATTGTCTCGGAGCCTAAACTTTTGGTACTAATCCTTATAATGTATATATTTGTGTATTTAGGGGTACGGCGGGGCCCTGTCCCGTCATATGCTATTGTTAATCCTCTTAGAGGTATGTAGACACATGAGTGGGTTGTATATAGATATTGTCCGGTGTACTAGTATGACTTATGTTTTTGGACATTTACATTCGGAGTGGAAGCCTTGTCGGCTTACATATTATGTTATCTTATTTTTGACAATTAAGACTCCCCAAGAAATAGGTGATTTTGGTATATATATAAGTAACAGTTTGAGACGACGTGCTACCCATATAAAACCTATATCATATTTAATTGTCGATTGACTATAGATAATAGGTGTGTATACGAGGGTCCAATTCGGACACTAGTCACGGAGCTAGGTCGTGACAGTTCTGATGGCGTAGTCCATCTTGATCAAGTTCCTCATATAAGTGTGCATGATGTTGATGGACCTGTTGATCATGGTGCTGCTCAGAATCAATTCCCAAATCAATATTTTGATATTGATAACAATAATGATGTTGTTATTGACGATGCTTCTACTCATGAAGTTATGGAAGAAGCAAATAATCTTCTTAGGAGGTCCACAAGACAGCGTCTTTTTTTTCTCTCGCTATTCACCTAATGAGTATGTGCTATTCACTGATGGGGATGAATCAGAGAGTTATGACGAGGCCATGGAAGATGAACATAAGGATCAATGGATTCAAGCCATGCAATATGAGATGAAATCTTTGCATGAGAACCACACTTATAAGTTGGTGAAATTACCTAAGGGCATGGGAGCTTTGAAGAACAGGTGGGTTTTTAAAGTTAAAGTTGAAGAACGTGGCTTGAAGCCCAGGTACAAAGCTAGATTTGTTGTTAAGAGATTTATTCAAATAAAGGGTAATAAATTTGATGAAATATTTTTTTCTGTAGTGAAAATGTCCTCCATTCGTACCGTTCATGGTTTGACTGCTAGTCTAAATTTAGAGATTAAGCAGATGGATGTGAAGAAGGCTTTTCTTCATGGTGACCTAGAAGAGGAGATTTATATGGAATAATCTGAGGACTTCAGAGTAAATGATAAATATAATTTTGTGTGCAAACTCAAAAAGAGTCTCTACGGGCTAAAGCAAGCTCCTAGGCAGTAGTACATGAAGTTTGAATCTGTTAGAGGGGAGTAAAGCCACAAAAAGACTTCCTCAGATCACTGTGTATTTATACAAAAATTTTCTAACAATGATTTTATCATCCTCTTGCTATATGTGGATGATATGTTGGTTATGGGTAGGAATACTTCCAAGATTGATGAGTTGAAGAAAGAGTTGTGTAAGTCTTTTACTATGAAAGACTTGGGTCATGCCAAGCAAATTTTGGGCATGAGATCGTCTTAGGGATGAAAAAAAGATTTATTTGTCACAAGAGAAGTACATTGAATGTGTACTAGAGCGCTTCAACATGAAGAATGTCAAGCCTGTTAACACACCTTTTGCTGGTCATATGAAATTGAGCAAGAAGATGTGTCCTACATCTAGGGAGGAAAAACAGAGCATGGCCAAAGTTCCATATTCCTCCATCGTCGGAAGTCTAATGTATGTAATGGTATGCACTAGACCTGATATTGCTCACACAGTTGGTATTGTTAGCAGATTTCTCGATAATTCAGAAAAACAGCATTGGAAAGCTATAAAGTGGATACTCAACTATCTAAGAAGAAGCTTAGATAAATATTTGGTTTTGGAGGATCAAATCTAATCTTAAAAGGCTATACAAATGCTGATATGACAGGTGACCTTGATAACAGAAAATCCACTACTGATGGTTGTTTACTCTCTCTCTCTCTCTCCCTCCCTCTCCTTAATTTTTATGCGTCTGCTGCCAAAACCAACAACACCACGAGGTGCGGAACACTCAGGAGAGCAAACCCCAGGTAGCTCCTCTGAGATCTGCTCAGCCACGCGCCATCACGCGCCGCCAGCAGCCCCAGATCTGCGACGCCACGCGCTACACGCTCCGACGCGTGTGGCAGTTTCCGGCCATTTTTCGGCTCCGTTTTTTCTCCCAGGGTGGTCGCATCTGCATTCCGAGGCTGACCATATATTTGTATCCAGTTTTCCGGCGAGTGAACAGTGCTCCGGCGGTGAACAGTATGTGGGATAGGATGGCCAGCTGCATTAGGGAAACAACTAGAGAGGTGTTGGGGGTCTCATGAGGCCGCCATGGCGGGCACCGAGGGGATTGGTGGTGGAATGGAGAAGTCCAGGAAAAGGTAGAAGCAAAGAAGCAGGCATATTTAAAGTTGGTATATAGCAAGGATGATGAAGAGAAGCGAACGAACAGGAAAAAGTATAAGTTAGCGAATAAGGAGGCGAAGATGGCAGTTTCGACGGCCAAAACGGCAGCCTTTGAACGCCTTTATGCAGAACTAGAGGGAAAAGGCGGGGATAAGAAGCTATTTAAGCGTGCCAAGGCGAGAGAGAGGAAGTCACGCGACTTGTATCAAGTGAAGTACATCAAGGACGAGGATGGTCAAGTACTGGTACAGGAATCCCGCATTAGACAGAGATGGCAGTCATACTTTCACGAACTCTTGAACGAAGGAGGGGACAAAGGCTTTGTGTTGGAAGACTTGGAGCACTTGGATAGGCGTCGCGACTTTGGGTATTGTAGGAGAATAAAGGTTGAGGAGGTTAAGGGAGCTGTTCGTAGGATAAGCAGGGGAAAAGCGACCGGACCTGACGAGATCCCTGGGGAATTTTGGAAGAATGCAGGTAGGGTAGGATTGGAGTGGCTGACTGCGCTGTTTAATGTCATTTTCAGGACATCGAAGATGCCGGAAGAATGGAGGTGGAGTACAATCATTCCCGTGTACAAGAACAAGGGAGACATTCAAAGCTGCAACAACTATAGAGGTATCAAGATGCTAAGTCACACTATGAAAGTGTGGGAAAGGGTGATAGAAATGAGAGTGAGGAGTAGTGTGTCTATTTCAGAGAACCAGTTTGGATTTATGCCGGGGCGCTCGACTATAGAAGCCATTCATATCTTAAGGAGATTGGTGGAGCAGTATAGGGAGCGGAAAAGGGACTTACACATGATATTTATTGACCTAGAAAAGGCCTATGACAAAGTTCCAAGGGAGGTCCTATGGAGATGCTTGGAGGCGAAATGTTTACCTGTGGCATACATTAGAGCGATTAAAGACATGTATGATGGAGCTAAGACCAGGGTAAGGACGGTAGGGGGGGACTCGGAGCACTTTCCTGTTACGATGGGGTTGCACCAGGGATCGACTCTTAGCCCGTTTCTATTCGCCCTGGTGATGGATCAATTGACTAGACAAATACAAGGTGAGGTGCCTTGGTGTATGTTGTTCGCGGATGACATAGTCCTGATTGATGAGACTCACAACGGAGTTAACGACAAGCTGGAGGGATGGAGACAGACGTTGGAGTCTAAAGGATTTAAATTGAGTAGGACCAAGACAGAATACTTGGAGTGCAGTTTCAGTGGCCTGCCACGTGAGGCTGATGGGGAAGTGAGGCTTGGTACCCAGGCCATTCAAAAGAAAAGAAGCTTCAAATACCTTGGGTCTATTATACAGGAAGATGGGGATATCGACGATGATGTTTCACACCGCATCAGTGCAGGGTGGATGAAATGGAGGCTCGCCTCCGGAGTGCTGTGTGACAAGAAAGTGCCACCAAAACTCAAAGGCAAGTTTTACAAAGTGGTGGTTAGACCGACCCTATTGTACGGGGTGGAGTGTTGGCCAATCAAGAAACTTCATGTCTAGAAGATGAGAGTCGCGGAAATGCGAATGCTGCGGTGGATGTGTGGGCACACTAGGATGGATAGAATTAGGAATGAAGATATCCGAGACAAGGTGGGAGTGGCATCGGTGGAGGACAAGATGCGGGAAGCGAGACTGAGATGGTTTGGGCATGTGAAGAGGAGAGACACAGATGCTCCAGTGCGGAGGTGCGAGAGGTTGGCTATGGACGGTTTCAGGAGGGGCAAATGGAGGCCGAAGAAATATTGGAAAGAGGTCATTAGACATGATATGGCACAGTTGCAGCTCTCCGAGGACATGACCTTAGATAGGAGGCTATGGAGGACTCAGACTAAGATAGTGGGCTAGGTGGCCGATCGGTTCTCCATAGTAGTCGTAGTCGCGCTCATTTGTCTTAACATATGATTTTGCATGGGATTACTGCTTATATTAGTTGGCCCAGTCTACTTTGGGTATCCTATTTTATCTATAGTAGTTAATGCTCCTTTATCCCCGATCTTTCCTACCCTGACTATATCGCTTTATCGCTCTCATTATTCATATCTTTATATTGTTTGTTATATGCCTGGCTTTACTGACCTATGTCTTGTTTTTCCTTGTTTCTCCTCCCTTGTTCTTCTCTCTTAAGCCGAGGGTCTTTCGGAAACAGCCGCCCTACCTTTTAAGGTGGGGGTTAGGTCTGCATACACTCTACCCTCTCCAGACCCCACATGGTGGGATCACACTGGGTTCGTTGTTGTTGTTGTTGTATTTTGATCATATATAGTTTTGTGTTAGTCCGCATTTCTCCAAACACCTATCTATCTACGCCATTAAAAACGTACTCTGTTTTTACGTGTTTTTCGATTACTTCGATATCATAAGCTTCACCAGATAACGGCACCACACTTGCAGCCAAAGTGTTGCAAGCGACTGGATCGGTTCTTATAAATGAAAATCTGCAATATTAGTGGAAAAATTTCATTCGAGTTGAAATTTTAGGAATAAATTTAATCCGAAGGAGAAAAATCACCTTTGAGAGGCGTAGCTGGTATGAGATCAGTTGTTTGAGAGCTACATACTGTTACAATTAATTGATAGGAAAAGGGGAACGGTGCAATTGAAAAAACTCAATGACTTCTGTTTTTAATAAGAACTGTAATTTATTCTGACTAAATTTAAATTTAAAAAGATAAAAAAGAAGAAGCTACCATATGATATTGTAGCCATTCATTATGCAATGAGGCCCAATAAAGGCCTAATTGAGAGAAAAACATGAAAAGAGTGACTTGAAATACATGAGAACTCGTCTTCTTCCCCAACTTCAGAGCATAAACTTGAAATCATATAAGAAAATCAGGATTATATGTTTGAGATTTTTGGAGTGAGCCTCTCGTTGTCTCCTTGAAGAGGAAGAAGAATTTTAGGGAAAAGAGGAGGGCAAGGAGTTGTATGTAATGGAAAAGTGAGTCTTCCTCAAAGATTTCAAGCGACTTGACTCTTTTTAATTTTACTAGTTTAGTAGTTATATGTGCTTTGTACATGTGCATTACGTCATAAATTATTAGGTTTTTTCTGTAGACATGTTTCTAATCTAAGTAGGTTTTTATTTTTTTATTTAAAAGTTAGAATTTTGTTAACTTTAATAACTTTTGGAGATAATGATACTTTAATTTTTAATTTATAAATAATATTATTAATTTATTTAATTATTGTTAAAATAGTTTATTCAAATGATATACCACGCGGCAAGGTAAAAATTGATAATTAACAAAAGATGATTCTAACATTCTAATATTGATCTCTACTAGTTAGAGTGAACTTAATAGAGACGAAAAGACTAATTCCTTATACTATCTTTATGAAATCATTAGATAAAAATAATCATGAAGAAACATAGTTAATACATCAATAAATTCAAATAATATATTGATCTCTAATAATTACAACAAACCCAATAGAGGCGAAAAGGCTAATTTCTTATATTATCTTTATAAACCCATTAGATGAATTAAATTTTGACAAAAATAATGAATTATAACACGTAAATAAATAGTGTCTAAAACGAAATTCTTTAGTGAAGAGCAAAAACTTTAATTAATATTTTAAGGGTCTTCGTGTTTTTAATATAGTATAAATTATTATGAATTTTAAATTTGAGAAAGCCAAAAAAAATTGACAAAAAAAGAAACAAATATTGTTTTTACAGTGCCACATCACCGCGCTTAAGATTCTCTTTTATGTATATAGATATAGATTATTAAGGGAAAAAAAGTAAAACTTTCAATAATTCTGCAAATAAATTCAAATAAATCACCATAATATAGAAAAAAATATTATAATTGTTATTTGAGAAAGGTAACAATACAAAAAATGATAATAATCGAGATAATTTTTAAAATAAAATCATCATACATCTCCACATTTATTAGTCCTTCCACTTTAAACTAATATTTGTGCTGATTATTGTTTAAATATTTCAACCAATAAAAGGATGAAAAGAGTAAGACCAATGACAAAAAAAAATGGATAGAATTGTCTCAGGAACATAGTGCTATAAAATCTCTATTCTATCAGTTTAAAGCATGATTATCTAAAATCTTATTTATTGCAGTGTCATAATCGATGAGAGTTGTTTTATTTATTTATCTATTTTTAAAAAAATATAATATCATAAAGTGTAAATATCATTACACCAATAATAAAAAATATGATTTTTATGGCAAAAATACGTTAAGAATAATAAAAATTAAAATTAACGTCAGGGACTTACGTCCCAAATTCTAGTGCGTACGCCCTATGAATCGACGCCTTCAATTTACACCCCAAAGCATTTTTGATGCACCCCTCCGTGGGACTTTCCCCGAAACTCACCCAAAAAATGCCTTTGAAAACATCAGTATAAATTACATGGGAAGCTAAGACGTCGTATAAGAGACATGCAAGATTCAGTTTGAGTTAGTTTGTTGTTTATAGAGTTGTAATCTAAACTGCTCTTTGAAAGTTTGTGAAGTTTGGTGAAAATCCTACAAAATGTAGATTGTGGTTTTTCTTTCCTTGAGCAAGGAAGTTTTCCACAATAAATTCTGTGTCTTGTTTTTACTGTTTACATTTGTATCTCTAATTCATGAACCTGGTTCTTAAAATCATTAGGTGGTATAGGTTTCTTCAGTTGTGCAATTTAATTTGGAAGTAGTACACAATTTGGTATGTAAAATTAGAAAATAACTTTCAACTAAATGCACATTTTGCAATACAAGATGTTAAGACGATATTTTGCACTAGGAAATTTAAAGGTTTAGCCCTCAAATTCTTCAGCAAATTTTTATCGGGAGGGATATGCAGAGGGGGAGAAAACCTGTTGTGTCAATACTGGTGGCAACAAGTAGTAATCCGAGAAGCACGATAGCAATTATCAGCCATTTGAGTAGTAGTAGGTGTGTACATGAATCGAGTTGGTTCGAATTTTTTACAAATCAAACCAAACCATTTGTGTCGGGTTATTAAATCTATAAATCAAACCAAACCAATAAAAGTCGGATTTTTCGATATCAATTTTTCTCGGGTTTTTTGAGTTTTTTCGGATTTTTTAATAGTATCTAATAAAAAGCACAAAGCAGTGCTTCTTAAAAAGAGTTCTAGTACAAAATATCAACATATAAGATGGACGCAGAACACTGTTTGAAGTTTTAACTTTATAATATAACTTAATAAGATGAGTTTTTTTGTATATTATTTAGATGAGCTTCTCAAGTCCAAATCTAAATGTAAGAAAGAAAACAAAAATTATGAAAACATTTTAAAAAATATTTATAAATTACATTTTAATAAATATTTTTATGTATAACATAATTTAAAAGTAGTATATCTATAATCAGGTCGGTTTGGGTTCGGTTTGACTTTTTTTAGTTAAAACCAAACCAACCCTATAATGGTCGGGTTTTTTTTCCAAACACCAAACCAAGTCAAACCAAATCACTAGTTGGATTTGTTTTCTGGTTTGATTCTATTTATCGATTTGGTGCAGTTTATCGGTTTGCCCTATACAACCCTAAGTAGTAGTATGTTTATGTGATGAGAAGAAGGCTTGTTGGTAGAAACTATGATGAACTTGGAGCTATGTGCTTTGTACATGTGTCATAAATTATTAGGTTTTTTCTGTAAACATGTTTCTAAACTAAGTAGGTTTTTATTTTTTTTATTTAAAAGTTAGAATTTTGTTAACTTTAATAACTTTTGGAGATAGTGATACTTTAATTTTTAATTTATAAATAATATTATTAATTTATTTAATTATTGTTAAAATAATTTATTCAAATGATATACCACCCGGCAAGGTAAGAATTGATAATTAACAAAAGATGATTCTAACATTCTAATAGTGCTCTCTACTAGTTAGAGTGAACTTAATAGAGACGAAAAGACTAATTCCTTATACTATCTTTATGAAGCCATTAGATAAAAATAATCATGAAGAAACATAGTTAATACATCAATAAATTCAAATAATATATTGATCTCTAATAATTACAACAAACCCAATAGAGGCGAAAAGGCTAATTTCTTATACTATCTTTATAAACCCATTAGATGAATTAAATTTTGACAAAAATAATGAATTATAACACGTAAATAAATAGTGTCTAAAACGAAATTCTTTAGTGAAGAGAAAAAAATTTAATTAATATTTTAAGGGTCTTCGTGTTTTTAATATAGTATAAATTATTATGAATTTTAAATTTGAGAAAGCCAAAAAAAATTGACAAAAAAAGAAACAAATATTGTTTTTACAGTGCCACATCACCGCGCTTAGGATTCTCTTTTATGTATATAGATATAGATTATTAAGGGAAAAAAAGTAAAGCTTTCAATAATTCTGCAAATAAATTCAAATAAATCACCATAATATAGAAAAAAATATTATAATTGTTATTTGAGAAAGGTAACAATACAAAAAATGATAATAATCGAGATAATTTTTAAAATAAAATCATCATACATCTCCACATTTATTAGTCCTTCCACTTTAAACTAATATTTGTGCTGATTATTGTTTAAATATTTCAACCAATAAAAGGATGAAAAGAGTAAGACCAATGACAAAAAAATGGATAGAATTGTCTCAGGAACATAGTGCTATAAAATCTCTATTCTATCAGTTTAAAACATGATTATCTAAAATCTTAATTATTGCAGTGTCATAATCGATGAGAGTTGTTTTATTTATTTATCTATTTTTAAAAAAATATGATAGCATAAAGTGTAAATATCATTACACCAATAATAAAAAATATGTTTTTTATAGCAAAAATACGTTAAGAATAATAAAAATTAAAATTAACGTCAGGGACTTACGTCCCAAATTCTAGTGCGTACACGCCCTATGAATCGACGCCTTCAATTTACACCCCAAAGCATTTTTGATGCACCCCACCGTGGGACTTTCCCCGAAACTCACCCAAAAAATGCCTTTGAAAACACCAGTATAAATTACATGGGAAGCTAAGACGTCGTATAAGAGACATGCAAGATTCAGTTTGAGTTAGTTTGTTGTTTATAGAGTTGTAATCTAAACTGCTCTTTGAAAGTTTGTGAAGTTTGGTGAAAATCCTACAAAATGTAGATTGTGGTTTTTCTTTCCTTGAGCAAGGAAGTTTTCCACAATAAATTCTGTGTCTTGTTTTTACTGTTTACATTTGTATCTCTAATTCATGAACCTGGTTCTTAAAATTATTAGGTGGTATAGGTTTCTTCAGTTGTGCAATTTAATTTGGAAGTAGTACACAATTTGGTATGTAAAATTAGAAAATAACTTTCAACTAAATGCACATTTTGCAATACAAGATGTTAAGACGATATTTTGCACTAGGAAATTTAAAGGTTTAGCCCTCAAATTCTTCAGCAATTTTTTATCGGGAGGGATATGCAGAGGGGGAGAAAACCTGTTGTGTCAATACTGGTGGCAACAAGTAGTAATCCGAGAAGCACGATAGCAATTATCAGCCATTTGAGTAGTAGTAGGTGTGTACATGAATCGAGTTGGTTCGAATTTTTTACAAATCAAACCAAACCATTTGTGTCGGGTTATTAAATCTATAAATCAAACCAAACCAATAAAAGTCGGATTTTTCGATATCAATTTTTCTCGGGTTTTTTGAGTTTTTTCGGATTTTTTAATAGTATCTAATAAAAAGCACAGAGCAGTGCTTCTTAAAAAGAGTTCTAGTACAAAATATCAACATATAAGATGGACGCAGAACACTGTTTGAAGTTTTAACTTTATAATATAACTTTATAAGATGAGATTTTTTTGTATATTATTTAGATGAGCTTCTCAAGTCCAAATCTAAATGTAAGAAAGAAAACAAAAATTATGAAAAAATTTTAAAAAATATTTATAAATTACATTTTAATAAATATTTTTATGTATAACATAATTTAAAAGTAGTATATCTATAATCAGGTCGGTTTGGATTCGGTTTGACTTTTTTTAGTTAAAACCAAACCAACCCTATAATGGTTGGTTTTTTTTCCAAACACCAAACCAAGTCAAACTAAATCACTAGTTGGATTTTTTTTCTGGTTTGATTCTATTTATCGGTTTGGTGCACTTTATCGGTTTGCCCTATACAACCCTAAGCAGTAGTATGTTTATGTGATGAGAAGAAGGCTTGTTGGTAGAAACTATGATGAACTTGGAGCTATTTTATAGTATCCTTGAATATAATATTCGACTGATATATTATTAATTATTTGTTATTCTTAGGCCTATGAAGTTAAGAGCCGCCAAGGGGCCCTGTTTAATCACATATCCATACATCAACTTGTTCATTTTGTAAAAAAAAAAAAAAAAGAAACACGAGTTTGGCGATGTTGAAGTTCAAACTTCAAATGCAGCCCTGACTTTACAAAACTTTATATCTAGTTATAAGATAATTTTGAGACACATGCACAATTAATTGTGGAGTTTTTATTTATGAAAACAAGCACAACTTTTGAAATTCAAATAATGACCAAAGGAATTAAACTAAAAATATGTATAATGTACCAAAGTATCCTTTATTCATGTGGTCTTAAGTATGTCATATGATAAATTGTAATTAAAGAGTTGTCATTTTTTGAAATAAGACTAAAACAAAAAAGTATGACAAACAAATTTAAGCAAAACGAATATTAAAAACACTCTTCGAAACAGATATACATGTAATTAAACGATATTGATCCTACCTGTTTAATAATTCAAAAGATTAGTGGAAACGCAGGAGCAAGCTGCAGTGTTGCAACAAAGCATTATTGGAAGCGCTTTGGCACGTAGAGACCATAACAAAAATCCATTTTATTAGTTGCGGCCTTTTCGTTTGATATGTATTATTTTAATGGCGGCTTTTCTGTGGAGTGTGGAGGTAGCTATCATGATTGACTTTAAATTTAATACATTTATTGTAAAATAATTTTCATTTATTATATTCATTCCCGTCTTCTAAAATAAAAATATTGGTATTTTTGTCTATGATCTGTATGCATTGCGACTGATGCTTCTCAAGGGGCTGCGGAAAATATAAGTACACATTCAATTCAAATAAATCTTTATAAGTTACTTTGGGATCAAAGACATCGTATATTTGCAACACCTTCCTCCTTCCTTCATTTGTGGTCTGGTTTATTTTTATTTTTTTAAAAGAAAAAAGCTTGATTATTGATTAGCAAGATAACCTTAGCAGAGTTCATTCCCCTGCCCTTTCCCCTACCTCCTATTAAATAAATAGAAAAAGATTATTGAGCAGAGTTAATAGCTCAATTTGTTCAATTGAGAGTGAGAATTCCAAAGCGATTCAATAGATTGAAAGAAACTTGAGCTAAAGCATCATGATTATTAGAGACATGCACAATTAATTCAGTTGGATAGAACTATCGATGAGGGAAATTTGTGGTAAGAAAGAGCTTGCTACTATTGATTAACGTGATACAACGTAAAACCTTAAATCAGTAATTTCAGTTCTTTTTGAACTACCTCCAATTTAGCTGAGGGGTAGCAGAAACGTGGGATTACAGAAAGATCAGTTGCATGTCACCACTAGATTAGCTCATATTCATAAATTATACCTTACAAAATCAAAGATTAAATGACTGAATCAAGTTAATGATAAATACACGAAATGATAAACAATAATTAAAATTTGCAATTACCAGATCCGAGTCTAATCAAACATGGAATTAGTGTATGGAATTTACAAACTTACGAAAAGTTTCTTTCCAAAATCACAAATATCACAAAGAAAAGGAATTTAAAACATTACTAGCAGTTGCATCGTCTCTGGTTAACGATTCACGAAGACAGAGCAATGTTATTTAGTGTAGCATACAAAGATAATTGCATAAAAAGAATAAATTTTGTTGCTGGGGCAAAAGTGATTTCAAATGTCTCTTCTTACATCTCGCTTATGAGGGAAGCAGTGACATTAGTTTCAGCAGAAATGTCCCAAACTCTATCAGAAACCCCAAAGTTGAGATTATATTTGGGCTGCTTGTTCGGGGAAAACAATCCAAAATGTTTCTCCAACTCAGGATTCTTGTTATTCTCATCAAACATGGCAAATATATAAGTCTCAATGGGCCCAGGCTTTCTTGGACTACCCTCTTTCGCATGTTGAATTAAGTTCCTCAAATAAGTTGCTGCATTGTCTTGTGTGGCACCAAATGCACCAGCAGATGGCCATCCACTCTCTGACACAACAATTCCTACAGATCCCCCTCCTGTTCGATCCATGGCAGCATACACAGAATCCAACATAGCATCAAATAAGTTCCTATATTGACGCGAACCATCTTGTACCACCACATTAGGTGCTGTAAAAAGAGCATAGGGGAGTGAAATCTGTCCTGGATTACCAGAATAACTAAAATAAGGATAAATGTTAACGAGCAAAGGTGCACGTGTGTCCCTTAAAAACCCAACAATGGGATCAGTGAACCATCTAACATCGTTCCTAAAGGAACCCTGTGATGGTGGATAAGAGTTGCCAATCAATGTCATGTCTACTGATGTTGAAACCTTAATGTCGTTACCCAAACCAGCTGCACCAATTGCTTTATAAATGTTTACCATAGCAGGAACTTGAAATGAGGCAAGATAAGATGTGCCTGTGACAGGGCTGATTTCATTCCCAACAGCTATGTACTTAATTTTAACATCTGGCCAGAAATCTCTCACGTTCTTCTGTACCCACCAATTCGCATGTTCCATGCCAGAAGCAATGTGTTTCACATCTACATTCGGAAGTCCTAGTATGACTTCAATGTTCGATCCTCTTAAGGCATTTAAAGCTCCATGATTCGGATCATAAAGCCTCAGTCTTCCAATGTTTCTTGACTTGTACAGTTGTATAACTTCCGAATGTGATGGCAAGTTGTTCCCCATCATTCCATAGCAAACACCTATCGATTGAGCCTCTGCTCGATAACAAGTAGAAATTAATGGGGTGTTAGAAACTTAACCAATTCTTGAAAACTTAAAAAAATTTAAAGAAGACATGGTATATATGTTACTGGTTCCTCTGAATCTACTAGTTTTCTCTCAAAACTGTTTATGTTGAAAGAGTTCACTAAATAAATGTTACATTTTGATCTGTTCTCATACCTCAAATTGGAAAAGTTTGTGAGTGTTAACTGAAAATAGCAAATAACTCTTGCTAAAATGAATATACTGCAAGTTAGCGTGGGAAAAAGAGACACAAGTAATAAGTGTATACGAAAAATAAGCAAATAACTATCAACAATAATTTTCAGTGGGAAATTCAAAATGTTTAGCTAGAAACCTGATATGTGAATGTTGGTGGCAACAAGTAATCCTAGAAGCACGATAACAGCTATTTGTGAGGTAGCCATGATGTTTGATGAGAAGGGTTGTTGGTAGAAACTAAGATGAAGTAGGAGCTATATATATGGAGGGAACCTTGATTATAATGTTAATTCGAGTGGAATATTAATATTAGTACGTAAGTATTTATTATTCTTAGTCTAATGAAGTTAAGAGCCGCCAGGTGGACCTGTTTATATGTTCACATGTCCATAAGCCAACTTGATCATTTTGTACAACAAGGATGAAGGGAAGGAGTCCAAATGCAGCCCCAACTTTATAAAGCTTATATATTTCTAGTTGGGTCTTCTTTTATCTTTTCACGATAAATTGTATTTTAATGGCGGCTTTTCTTAGGAGGCAGGCAGCAGCTATCAAGATTATTGACTTTCAAGTTTATAACTATAGTGACATTTTTCGATGTGTTTGAACGTACTAAAAGAGCTACTTGCCCAGAGTAGGCTGTAGATCAGAAATTCAGAATTATAGATGAATTTATTTTTAAAAAGTATTTGTGTAACTTTCAACAACAACAACAACAACCCAGTGAAATCCCACAACATGGGGTTTGGGGAGGGTAGAGTGTACGCAGATCTTACTCCTACCAAGGTAGGTCGACTGTTTCTGAGAGACCCTCGGCTCAATAAAAACATAAAAAGAGGTCAGATAAGGCTAAGAAATTCAAAGCGCTATGGGAAAACAAATAATGAAAGCGTCACAAATAAAATAGAGTAATCAAAGTATAGAAAGTAATAGATAATAACAAATATAACAGAAATCAGAGCACAAGATATTGTAATGCGCTAATGCGCCTACGAATAGGGAAGAATAACGAGACTATGTACTAGCCTTCTACCCTAATGTGGGTCCTCCACACCCTCCTATCTAAAGTCATATCCTCGGTAAGTTGTAACTTCGCCATGTCCTGTCTAATCACCTCTCCCCAATACTTCTTCGGCCTACCCCTACCTCTTCTGTTACCATCCATGGTCAACCTCTCACACCTTTGCACTGGGGCATCTGTGTCTTCCACCTAGGACACTCCTACCTTGTTCCGAATAGCCTCATTTCTAATCATGTCGCTCCTGGTATGCACACACACCTATCTCAACATTATCATCTCAGCAACTTTTATCTTTTGAACGTGAGAGATCTTAACTGGCCAACACTCCGTCCCATACAACATAGCCGGTCTAACCACCACTTTATAGAACTTGCCCTTAAGTTGTGGTGGCACCTTCTTGTCACATAGTACTCCGGAAGTGAGCCTCTATTTCATCCACCCTGCCCTAATACGATGTGTGACATCATCATCAATCTCCCCTCTGCCTTGCATGATAGACCCAAGATACTTGAAACTACTTCTCTTTTGGATGGCCTGGGCACCAAACCTAACTTCCACGCCAACCTCCTGAGGTGTCTCATTGAACTTGCACTCTAAGTACTCTGATTTGGTCCTACTCAGCTTAAACCCTTTAGACTCCAAGGTATGTCTCGAATCCTCCAACTTAGCGTTAATTCATTACGAGTCTCATTGATCAGGACTATGTCATCCACGAAAAATATACACCATGGCACCTCACCTTGAATTTGTCGCGTCAATCCATCCATCACCAAGGCAAATAAAAATGAACTAAGAGATGATCCTTGATGCAACCCCATCACAACTGGGAAGTGCTCTGAATTTCCTCCTACTGTCCTTACCCTGGTTTTGGCTCCCTCATACATGTCCTCGATCACCCTAATATATGCCACAGGTACACCTTTAGCCTCCAAATATCTCCATAGTATCTCTCTTAGAACTTTATCGTAAGCCTTTTCTAGGTCGATGAATACCATATGCAAGTCCCTCTTCCTCTCCCTATACTTCTCTACCAGTCTTCTTATAAGATGGATAGCTTCTGTAGTTGAGCGTCCCGGCATAAATTCAAACTGGTTCTCTGAAATAGACACGCCTCTCCTCACCCTCATCTCCACCACTCTTTCCCACACTTTCATAGTATGGCTTAGTAGCTTGATACCTCTATAGTTGTTGCAACTCTAGATATCCCCTTTGTTTTTGTATAGAGGAATCATTACACTCGACCTCCATTCTTTGGGTATCATTGTCGTTTTAAAGATGACATTAAATAACCTAGTCAGCCACTCCAAATCTACCGAGCTCGCGCTCTTTCAAAATTCCCAGGAATCTCATCAGGTCCGATTGCTCTTAACCTCCTCAACCTTAATACTCCTATAATACCCAAAATCGTGACGTCTCCCTGTATGCTCCAAATCTCCCAACATGAAGTTTCTGTCCCCTCCGTCATTCAAGAGTTTATGGAAGTATGACTGCCATCTCTGTTTAATGAAAGTCTCATCTACCAATACTTTTTCATGCTCATCCTTAATGCACTTCACTTGATCCATATCACGTGCCCTTTTCTCCCGCACCTTGGCTAGCCTGAACAATTTTCTATCCCCACCTTTCTCTTTTAGTTCAGCATAAAGGCGTTCAAAAGCTGTCATTTTTGCCGTCGAAACTGCCGACTTCACCTCCTTCCTCGCTATCTTATAAAGTTCCTTATTCGTCCACTTCTCCATCTCATCCGTGCTTTCTATCAACTTCGCGTACGCCATCTTCTTTGCTTCCACCTTCCCTTGCACTTCTCCATTCCACCACCAGTCCCCTCGATGCCGACTACGACTACCTGTAGAGACTCCCAACACTTCTCTTGCTACAACCTTAATACAACTAGCCATCCTATACCACATACTAGTCGCATCCCCACTACTATCCCAGGCTTCCATGTCCTTCAATTTCACTCCCATCTCTAAGGCACTAGCCGTGGTCAAACTCCCCCATCTGTGTAACTTTCAAAAGAGTAAAATGTTATTTTATCCATTCATTAAATTGTAACCCCCCTCCCCCCCCCCCAAAAAAAATGACTTTTTATGTCCAAGTTCATGTTTATTGGATAAACTAGCTTCTGCATTGCATATTTATCTTAAAATACTTAGTATAAATTTTATATTACAAATAATAAATTTTAAATAATACATGTAATATTCGACAATCTCTTTGCTGTAAAATAAAAATAAAGACATACCAAAAAAATAACAACCATTAGCTGAGGTTAGAAAATGATCTTACAAATTCGATGCTACTTTCGTGGCATATATAGTACTATAATTTAAAGATAAATACGTACTATAATAAAAGTATTTATCTCAAAGAATTAACTATTATGCATCCAAAATAAAAACTTAAATTGATATATATATTGAATGGCATCATGATCAACTCAAATGTCAATAGAAGCGACCGAACCTTGTTTCGACTCAAACACATGAATATTTAAAAAGTATTTAAAAAAAAGAAAAAAGGGAGATGATAAATACCTAAAACTGAAGATGGTTGAGAAGAAAACTCAAAATATTGTGAACATTTTAACCAAATGAAATAGTAAAAAAGAACATATTTGGATTGACTTTTGATTTTTTACTTAATAAGCCAAATATCATAATTTAGGAATTCTAACTTGTGGGTTTTGGCTTATTTTTATCATTTTACTTCAAAATCATGTGGTTATAAATATTTTTAAATTTATCAAACACTTCAAAAGTGTTTAAAAGCTCTTTTTGACTAAAAAAACATTGAATCAATAGGTATTTGCTACGGGATGCTAGGCAACAACTTGCCTTCACATGATGAACTCTACAAGTCAAGAAACATTACAAGATTGAGACTTTATGTGTAACACCTAGAAAATTTTATGCTATAAATTCAAATCATTAGTCGTAGACATATAAGCTTGGATCGGATGATGTCTATAAATTTTCAAGAAACAACTTGCCTTCACATGATGAACTCTACAAGTCAAGAAACATTACAAGATTGAGACTTTATGTGTAACACCTAGAAAAGTTTATGCTATAAATTCAAATCATTAGTCGTAGACATATAAGCTTGGATAAGATGATGTCCTACATATATATGTGTGTTAAGGTCAACTGCCAAGTATAAAAAGTGTATCGGATATGTAGATCATAAGGGACCTCTAGTACTAAGTCGAGTTCAAAGCCTTTCTACCAGTTAAGTTTTCGTATTAGTTAATTCAAGGGTCAACTTCAAATGACCATATCTTCTAGAATATGAAGAGTTATGTGGATCATAACCTATCAAATTAAAGGTATTTGATTCTTTTTTCCAAATGGACATTGTCTTGTTGCTCGCCGGTCGAGCGCCCAAGGCATTTTCCTGCGATAGCGTACTAAGGCAGCAGTTACTACCTTGCTGCACAGTTCACCTCCCTAGTTCAATAACTTGCCCTAGAAAGAGAAGTTCTCAAGAAACTAACTTCCTCCAAGGTTGATTTATCATCCAAGCCCCAAGGTAAGATTTGAATAGAATTTCATAATTTCTTCATCACACCAATTAATACCTTTTACTCATGGAATCCACAGGTTTTCAAGAATATCCATCTCTAAGGTTCAAGAATGAGTTCTTTGTATCTTTTTCTCCAAAGATTCTCAAGGATTTAGAGCATTTAAGGTATATACGACTATATCTACATGTGGGAACAACTTTTTTCTTCCCCACGAACTACATTTTCATGCTTTCAAAGAATCCGTCATGAATAAATTAGGGTTAGGACGAACTCCATATTCTTGAAATTGTTCTTGAATCTTCATGAAACCCCCAAAACTCTCCATGAAAGTATTTCAATTTCTTGATAATTTGAGTTTTCTACAATTTTCTATATGAAATTACGAATGTTTATTGATAGAAGAAATTCTTATCTTGAGAACTACTTTAATGATTTTCTTTATGACTTCTTGATAAATCTTTGATGATTTCTTGATGTTTTCTTCGGAATTCTTATATTATGAACACTAGAACTATGAGTTACGAAAGTTCCCAAATATGAGACCTTATGACGCTATCTTATGATTCTCTAACTTTATTATTATGATATGATATATGTCTCTCATGAATGCAAAGCTATGATATATGAATTATAACCTCATGACGTGATGATATGATCAATGAAGTTTATGAACTATGGTACTTGAATGTTATGAATATGAGCCTTTGGGGTAATCCATAATCACATGAGATTAAGAGAGCTAAAGAATTAACCAAGAAGGCATAAGTTTAAATGACGAACGTCTGAAACCATGTTTGCTGATGTAGCTTAAGGATCGTACCGTTGGTTCAGGCAACTCCTTATTTTCTCTCTTGTTAAGGGCTAGTTATGAATCCACATGATATGTACATGTATGTCTCATACCTGACAAGGTATGAGATGGCTTAGTTGATCGAGACGAGATCAAATTCCTTGCTCTCAAATGGTGATTTATGTAGGGTACATTATTAGACTCCCATAATGAACTAAAATATGATGAAAGAAGTATAATTAAGGTAGTTTAAATGACTTCATCTCTTAACCTTCATATGTTACGATTATGACTATGTGAGTTGCTTCTATTGATCTGATATGTACATTATGTTTTATTCGGTCATTTTACATACACTACTATTTCATATGTACTTACGTCCCTTCTGTTGGGGCGCTGCATCTTTTTATTAATGCAGATTTAGGTACGCAGACACGTGATCGGCTTGCTCATTAGATTCCATTTCATCTGCTATTGGTGAGCCCCTCTTTGTTTCCTGGGGCTTAGTCTACATCTCTCTAATGCTTTATGTTTATGCATTCAAGGTATACCGGGGGCCTTGTCCCGATAGACATTACTCAGTTATGTTTAGAGACTTCATAGATAGACAGTTAGAAATGTTTCATGTTTGGACTTTTGTTTCCTTTGTCAGTGTTTTAAATTCTATGAATTACAATTATGCATAGAGTTTCGTTTATAAGGCTTGCCTCTTCAAATGTTTTAAAAATATATTTTAGCTCATGTCTCGATGTATGCTCATGTATAATGTCATGTTATGAGAATGCTCGAGCTAGAAATGGCATCGAGTGTCGGCCATATGTAGGATTTAGGCTCAAGACATGACATTATGATCCAAATCATGGACTTTTGCAAGGCTCCAACATTGAGGAACGTTATACTAGGACTTTCCGATTCAGATGTCAAGCATGCATATTGGTTCCGGCAATGAACATGCAATTGGGTGGGTTCAAAAAAAGGTTAAAGCTTGCTGGCAAGATGTTAAAAGTTAAGTATATTGTTGTTGGGAAGGAAATCAGCCCTGTCACAACCACATCTTATCTTACCTCACATCTTGGTTCTGCCATGAATAACATTTTTAATGCAATTAACTTCGCTGGTTTGGGATACGACATCAAAGTCTCAACCTCCATAGACATGACCTTGATTGAAAACACTATTATCCACCATCACAGGGCTCGTTTAGGAATTATGCTATGTGGTTTGTTGATTCGGTTGTTGACTTTATAAAATTCACACATTTACCTTTGATCGTTAAAATTTATCATTATTTTAGTTATTCGGGTGATCCAGGATATATTTCTCCACCATATGCTCTTTTTATAGCACCTAATATGGTGGTACGAGATGGTTCGCGCCAACATAGAAACTTTCTTGATGCAATGATGGATTCTATGTATACTTCCCTTTTATCTAATTTGTATTACTAAAATACTTAGAATAATAACTTTGCAGAAATTCGTAAGAAACAACAAAGTTTAAAGTATGTTTTCAAAATCAGAGAGTAAAAACCAGTATTGAAAAAAGAATTTTTAATAAAAAATTGAAACAGTATCAAAAAGGAAAAAATCGAGCTCAGTGACTGTGTCCTTTAGGAAATTATTTTCCTCAAGTATCCGAGGTTAAAAGAATATATCCTCCAATGATAGAACGATTTTACTCACCAGTGTATTGATATCAAAAGCAATGGTGTTAGTGAACCACTCAACGGGAGCAAAGTACACTAGATTTAGTTGTGCAGAAGAAGAAGAAGAAGTAGTTCAAAAAAATCGTAGTGAAAAGTCTAAGGAATAAAAGGTATTTATAGCCACCGAAGTACTGTTTTTGAAAGTTTTCAGCCTTCCAAAATAGTCATTTAAGAAACGACTATTTCTGAAAGTTTGCAACCTTTCAAATTAGTCATTTAATAAATGACGGAAAATTTAAATAAATCCGGTAAAGAAATGGGTTGCATGGATTCGGTTCGAACTGGGTCGTTTGGATTGGCTAATTTTATAATTAAATAATTAATAATTAATTAAATAATTATAAAATATTGTCCAAAAATAATCTCTCGATTGATCAGCTTTCAATGTCAAAGCCTAAGCCGCACAACCGACGATAATGATGGTGCAAGGGGGTCCCTCTTTTCCACTCTTTTAACAACAAGTAAAAGTGTTTTCTTATTTAAACATTTGAACTTTTATTTCCACCACAAATGAGGGAGAAGTGTTTTTCATTAAAGCATAAGGAACACTTCATATTCCTTCCTTCCAGATTCCCTCCATTTCCCATTTATTCTTACTATACCCAACAATTCCCCACATGAATAGAGAATGACTATAACATTAAAGAATGCACAACCAACTGTTTACTTTACAAGAAAGGATCAATTGCATCTGGATAAGTAAATTTTCCTTTGAACTTTCTGTAGGGAACATATGTCGAATATACTCGGTCAATCAGTAGATTTGATATCTTTGAAGCATCGATCTTTGGTGTATACCTAGACAACCATATGTCGCACAATCAACCCTTTACCATCTATGGTTCTTACGGTTGTATTCATTTCATCCATGAACACCTCCCAATTTCATGAGTGTATAGAGACTGGACTTTTACAATCATTCTCTTTGAAGCGGCTTACACTACACACTTACATAGGTGATTTTGAACCATGTTATCGTGTAGATACACTATTTGATCAAATCATCCAAACATAGAAGTTATTAAAAAACTTTAAGCTTTATTAACTCATTAAAAAATCACAATATTTTATCCTTGTTCCTAAATATTGTCTTCATCATGAGAATATTAGTTAATTGACAATGCCCAACCATCATTCACAACTTTTTTTGATCTCCTTGAACCTAGCTCTTGGGATCTCCAGTCTGTTAGGTAGAGTTAGCACCATGGTGAATTGTCCTAAGACTTAAACCCATCCCCTTAGATAATCTTTCAACTGCCTCACTGACTTGGCCTTTTGTAAGTAGATTCGACACATTATCCCTAGACTTTACATAGTCAATAGTGATAATTCCACTAAAGAGTAGTTATTTTATGGTATTATGTCTTCGTCGTATGTGAAGAGATTTTTGATTGTACATAGTGCTTCCTTCGCTACTTATTGTTGTTTGACTGCCACAATTTATGCATATAGGTCCTATAGGTTTGGGCTAGAATGGAATGTCTTCTAAAAATATTCGGAGCCATTCAACTTCTTAACTGGCCTTATCTAAAGCAATAAATTTAGATTTAATTGTAGAGCAAGTGATACATGTCTATTTGAATGATTTTCAAGAGATTGTTCCTCACCAAGGGTAAATACATACCAACTTGTAGATTTTATTTCATTTGAACCAGTGATTCTATTTGCATCACTATATCCCTCAATCACAGCGATATTTGTTATAATGCAAAGCATAGTTTTGTGTATGTTTCAGATACATCAAACTTTCCAACATTCTTGCATAGTCCAATTGTGAATCACTTCCACCTTCATTCTTCTGAAATGCAAAGCTTACATCAATTGTTGTCTCGGCAACATTTAAATCCAAATACTTGAACTTGTCAAATACTTTTTTAATATAATGAGACTACGATAATGCTAGACATCTGATTCCTAATGTCGAATCAGCAACTCCTAAATCCTTTATATCAAATTTGCTAGAGAGCATGCGCTTAGTATCATTTATATCTTCAATATCTTTACTCATTATTAACATTTCATCAACATATAAACAAATATTGAATTCATAATTTGGAGTATTTTTAATGTATACACATTTATCACACTCGTTGATCTTCTATCTGTTTGCCAATTTTGTCTAGTCAAATTTAGTATGTCATTGTTTAGGTGCTTGTTTAGTGACTTAACAAGTTTGCACACTTTCATTTCTTTACCAGGAACCACAAATCCCTCAGGTTATTTCATGTAAATTTCTTCCTCCAATTCTCCATTTAAGAAGGCTGTCTTAGAATTCAGTTGATGGATTTCAAGACCTTATATAACCGCTAGTGCCACTAACACTCGAATAGATGTTATTCTTGTTACTGCAAGAATGTGTCAAAGTAATCAAGACTTTTTTTCTATTTATAAACTTTGACTACAAGTCTAGCCTTATATTTGTCAATAGTGCCATCAACTTTTATTTTCCTTTTAAAGATCCATTTTGATCCTAAATATTAATTTTCGGGAGAAAGATCGACCAGTTCCCATGTATGATTATTCAAAATTAATTTAATCTCACTATTGACTACTTCTTTCAAAAATGTTGATTCAGAAGAAGACATTGATGTTTTAAATGTTTGAGGCTCATTTTCAAGCAAGAATGCTATAAAATTTGATCCAGAAGAAGTAGATGTCTTTTGGTGTTTGCTGCGCCTTAGATCCTTTTTACGTAGTGTACTTTACTTTGGTTCTTCCCACGGTCTTTTACATCTTTCACTTGACGACTCGCATTTAGTTTTATATGGATAAATGTGTTCAAAGTTTTTAGCATTATCTGACTCAATTATCATATTAATATGAATTTCAAAATTTTTGAATTTGTGAAGTCAAAACTATCGGGCCTTGTTGTTTGTAGCATATTCAATGAACACACGGTCCACCCATATTTTTTGGTCCAATTTTTACTCTTTTGGATAAAGGAGCTTGTACCTTTGCTAAACACCCACACATTTTGAAATATTTCAAGTTGGGTTTTCTTTCTTTCCGCAATTCGTATGGAATAGATTGAGTTTTGTTTTGAGGCACGCTATGGAACTTTTGGTTGGCTGTAAGGATAACTTCTGTAACACCTATAAATTTCTAAGCTAAGACCCAAATCATTTTTCATATACATATAGGATTGTACCAGGTGATTCTTAATTTTTCATAGGTGTTAAGGTCAATTCTTTACTATAGGAATAGATTTGGAAATGAATTAAGGTCATAAGAATCCTCTAGCAAAAAGTTGAGTTGAAGGTTTCTTTACCGATTGAGTTTTGATATAAAATTTTACTTTGGTCAACTTTAAACTATCATATCTGCTAGAATATAAAGCGTTAGGTGGAACATAAAATATCAAATTAAGGTCTATAAATCCTTTTTTCAATGTCACCAAGTTTGCCTCCACCAAAGTTTTCAGTCCAACAACTTCATAATCAGGTATGTAAGGCTACTCAGAGCGTTGACCAAAGTTTTTCCTCACGCCTTGCATCTAAATTTAGCCAATAGAAGATTAACCTAGGGTTCTACTCGAGCTTCTCTGAGTTCTTGAATCAAGATAGCGTTCGTTCTATTGTATTTTGAGTATTATCTTATTTTTAGTATTGAGTATATGTTCCTCCATATAGAAATTCTGAATTTTTCTTGAGATATAGTTCATGATTATTCCTCCCATGAACTCCACATTAGTTGAGAAGTTAAACTAGTTGCATTTCTTTAAATTATGCATGATTTTTAGAGTTTGAGTAAACTAAAGAATTTATGCATTAATTTATATTGAGAATGAGCTTGAGAAACAAGAGTTATTTTTAAATGCATTTACTGAGATTGAGAAAGTATAACTATTTTAAAGAGAATATAGTGAGTTTGAGAAAGAGTTGAGTTAGACTTAGGTAAGTTCAATGAGACTTAAAGAGATGTATTTTGAGTATTTTATTCACAGTGATATATGAGCAATAATGCATATTTTTAGGAGTAGTATTAAGCATCCATTTGGATAAGAATTTAGACAATTCAAACCCCATAAACTACATAGATACATGAGTTGAGTTTGCGTCTCTTATCCTGACAAGGTAATGGATGGCTTTAGCATGTGAGCAATGCATTGTCATCATGAGGCTCATAGTGATGTTTGTGGGTTAGAGAAACTCCCCAAGAAAAGTAAAGTTATATTATTTTCAATATTCAATATTGCTGCATATTTTTCAGTTATAAAGTTTTGAGGTTTTTTATTACACTTGTATTGTTTTACTTTTAGTCAAGGTATTTTCAAAATTCTGTTCAACATGAGTATTTAGTTCAGTTCAATATTTTTATTCAGCTTTATTATATACAGTATTGTCACGCCCCGGGAGGGTACTCTAGACGTAACCGGCACTCAGAAACCTTTTCTGGCTCCCAAGCGAACCACATAGCCTGATCACACATCCGTTCATTCATTCATTCAGCGGAAAATTTAAAAATAAAGAATAATTTAGCGGGCAACTCAAATCACCCATCCAACTCAAAGAATAAAGGCCATGGGCCGACAGATCAACTAAAATATTTGTCATTTAAAAATAGTTTGACAAGAATAACTCAATCGACTCATCACTATCTAGTCTATGAAGCCTCTATCACTACTATCTAATTGGTGCCAATGACATGTTCATGGCTACCTCAAATCAAAATGAAAAGGGCTAACTCAATGCAAGAATACACAGACGGTGTCCTCCGAATGTAGGGGAGGACTCACCAACACGCTGAGTGCGAATAGATCCCCAACGATGCTCCTAATGACGATCTCTTAAACCTGTCTCTGTATCATGAAACGATGCAGGTCCAAATGGACGTTAGTACGTGGAATGTACTGGTATGTAATATGGCAGAATGAAGCATACCTCAAGGAAGAATAGCAGCGGTCCAAATATCTCAAATTGAAAAGATGAGAGAGACTCAACAAGGCATCATAAGTCTAAAGTAATAATACATTTTTAGACAAAGACCAATCATATACCATACGGTCCAATCCAATCATACACAATACAGTTCAATCAAATCATTTACAATTTGATCCCTTTCAATCATGTACACTCCGATTATATACACTCAACTCAACAATCAACTCAAAGGACTCAACTCGATAAATATGCAAATTAAATTATGCAACGTTTTACAATTCAACTCAAAGGACTCAACTCAATAAATATGTAGCAACTCACTCAAGTGTCCTAAGTCTAACAAGAAATAGTTTAGATAGGACTAACTCATAAGCATAGAGCAACTCACTCAACTCAACTGACTCAGAGTACTATCAAGACCTAAATGGGAGTTTCTCTTAACCGACAACCAACACTTATGAGCCAGTTAAGGTACAACGAAACGACGTCGTTGCCACGCCCGTTCATACCTTGCCAGGGCATGAACGACGAACACTCATGAATCCAATCCAACCAGGTCCTATAATGTCAGGACAAAAGCTCTCGGGGAAGCATCCAACTTTAACGGTTCAATCCCCCCTACGTTTGGCAACACAGGTATTGGGTTCGAGTATGGACTATACTCTTACCCAATTCGGTGCTCAATACTCCTCCCATGACTCCATGCTCATAAAACTCCTCCAATCATCTCAAACAAGCCCTCACGGCTAGTTTCATGTGGAACATTGCCACCTCATCAACTTTGTTCTCATTTTAACTCAATTAACTCATAATGACGAGTCTAATTGGACCTTCTTTCAAATTGACTCCTCTCAAATCATCAAACTCTTCTCTTTAAAAATTTATACAATCTCAACTCAATGATTGCAGAAAATATTATGTACATAAAAATATAATTTCAACTCCTCAACTCAAACTCAAAATAGATACTTTAATGTAAAAATACTCAACTCATTTAAAGGCTCCTCATACTCAACTCATACTTAAACTCTTTTCTAAATCAAAGATAAAACTAATAATTCTTTAGACTCAAAATAGTGTATAAGTAGTTTATGCAAAAAGGTTCACAATTAATTTATTTAAAGCTCCTCCTCAAAAGATCATTTATTTTCAAAACATTCCTAAAATTCCAATCAACTCAAATTATGCACATCACATACCCCAAACTCACATTAGACTCCAATCCACTTCATCACATAACATCCTCATCACATCATCATCATATATTATCATTTACATCATCATCAAACATTATCATCACATCATTGTCAAGTATCATCATCACATCAATCATCAAACATCTACTCCAAAATCCTTATTTTTGCCCTATGTTCATTTTATAGAAGCGAAAGGGACATTCTTAACTAATCAATTCATTCTTTTCATTCCAATCAATACATATATATACACACAACTATCCATCTCAACCTCAAGACATTTATGACAAGAAATCTCATCTTGAGTTCATGTGAATGAAACATGGACCCATACTCTCAACAAAACTCAACTCAAGAATATCGTCAATACCTATAAATCTATATACAAAGATACATTTGTAGCCAAAAATATGAAAGATAACTATTTAGTAACTCAAGTCATTAAAAACATCAATCAACTAATAGTACTTAAAAACATTCCATAGTTTAGGAAAACTCTCAAGAAAACCTTCTTAGAAGGTTCAACTCTTTCACAACTTCTATCCAACACATATATGGGCATATGGAAGAACTAAATCCATATTTTAGGTTAGCCTTACATACCTTGTTTGAAGACTTTGAAAGAACTTGATGTTGGGTATTTAATGGAAGACTTGAATCCTTGAAACTCTTGAAGGCACCTTTTGTTGGAGATGGATTTGGAGAAGAAGAAGAAGAAGAGAGGGAAAATATTTAGGGCTTTTTAGAGAGAGAGAGGAGCTGAAAATAATGGTCCAAAATGCTCAAGGATGGTGTATATATAATTTGGAAAAAGTCCAAGTTGCCCCTCTTCCAAAAATCTGGAAATTTGGGCAAAAGTCTTGCTGGCGCTATAGTGGCGCATCGCGCCAAGCTAAAATAGGCTTAAAAACCTGCACATCTAATAGTGGCGCATCGCGCCAAGCCCCAAACTACTGAGGCTGTTTTCTGGCGCTATAGTGGCGTGGGGCACCACTGGAGCGCCAAGCCTGAATCTCGCCCAGGCCTGAATATTCCTGCAGTACTAGTCCGTAGTAAAATGGCCATAACGTTTGACTCCGAACTCCAAAAATTGCAATCTTGGTGGCGTTGGAAAGAAGACTCAAAGACCTTTAATTTGGTAGGTCGTGGTCCACCCATTTCATTATATCCTAGGAGATATGGTCGTTTAAAGTTGACCCTTATACTAACTCGTCCGAAAACTTAATCGATTGGAGTTCTTTGGACTCGACTTGGTGTTAGAGATCACTTATGACCCCTAAACACATATAACACACTTCAAATACTTAGGAATTAATCCTAAATCACATGTAGAATTACAAGTCCTCCGGCCCGAGTCTTCCCACACGTGAAGAAATGTTTGATTCTTTGCGAAAAGTTTTCCGGGGTGTCACAAGTATGTTCCATGTACTGACACCATTTGGAGATGCATCGTTTTATGATGTAGATTCAAGTACTCACGATAGCAGACATTCATAAGAACTCTTTTTATCAGCAGTTGGCAAAATTGTGACACCTATCTCAGTTTAAAGAGTAGTCAAGTAGTCGTGGTTCTTGTTTCGACATCTATCTCAGTTTAGTAGAGGCTTCATTGACAAATTTAGTGAGTTAGTTCAATTTATTTATTCTGTTATTTTAAACCTTATTAGTATTTATATTAAGAGCTATTTTCAGACTTTACAAAATTGAGATTGAGATATTTTGAGTTTTGCTTAAATGTTTTAAAGGTTCGCTTTAAAAAGCTTTCGCAGGTTTATTTAGTCTTCAGTTCAGTAATCAGCCTGGCTAAGGGTTTGCTTGGGGCAGGCAATGGTCTCCGAGTTACAACCACGTCCAAAGTGTAGGCTCGGGGCATGACAACTTTCCCCCCACAAGCTCTGTGAGAAACCAAAACTTATTAATAAAGTATTCATCATCTCTTTTAATGTTTGATTTTTCCTTTCTGCAATTTCATTTGATTGTGGTGTATAGGGGACAATAGTTTGATAAATAATTTCATATTCTAAATATATCTCTACAAAAGGAGATTCATATTCTCTACCCTATCACATTGAATCATTTTTATCTTTTTAATCAATTGATTCTCCACTTCGTTCTTGTATTGCCTAAATGTGTCAATTGCTTCATCCTTACAATTAAACAAATACACATAGCAATATTGAGTTCAGTCGCCAATAAAAGTTAGAAAATACTTGTTTCCACTGCGAGATGGTATTGACTTTATATCACATATATTTGTATGAACTAAATCTAAATGATTTGTATTTCTATCAATAGATTTATGATGTTTAACAAACTTAGATTCAACACAGGTTTCACATTTAGATTTAATACAATCGAACTTAGGCAATACTTCTAAGTTCATCAAATTTGTAACATTTTATAGTTGACTCGTATTAAAAGAACATGCAATAAAGCATTTGATTTAAATAAGTAAACAGAAGAAGAATTCTTATTAATCTTGTCAACAATCATTACATTTAGCTTGAAAGGGCCCTCAGTGAGGTAGCCCTTTTCTAAAAACATTTTTTTCTTACTTATTATAGCTTTGTCACTAACAAGGACACACTTACATTCATTTTTAATGAGTAGTCCTGCTGAAACTAATATTTTCCTAATTGTAGAAACATCCAGGACTTTATTGAGAGTCAGTACCTTGCCGGAAGTCATCTTCAAAAGTATCTTCCTAGTTCCACAATCTTGGGGGTTGCAGTGTTCCCCATGAAAAGCTCTTTATCGAATTCAACCAGAGTGTAGCTTGCAAATGCTTCTTTTACAAAACAAATATATTGAGTGGCACCAAAGTAAAGAAACCACTCCTTTGGGTTTCCAACCAAGTTTCACTTTGATATCATATCATATAGGTCATCCACATCCTCCATCTTTTCCACCATGTTTGCTTGAGCCTTGTTGTTTTCCTTGTCCTTCTTTGGGAAACGACATTTGAGAGCCTTGTGGCCATCTTTTTCATAATTATAGCAATTGTCATTGAGCTTTTTCTTGGCTTGCTTTTTCTTCTGTCTAGTGGACTTGTCTTTTTTCTTTCCTTTTGTAGGGAGCCTCTTCAACAATATTAACTCCTATAACTGTTGAATTTTCACGTGACGTCTTCTCAATTTTTTTGTTATCTTCTTCAATCTTGCGATGAATTACAAGATTTTCCAGCTTCATCTCTTTGCGCTTGTGTTTTAGATAGTTTTTGAAGTCTCTCCAAAAAGAAGGTAAATTTTCAATTATCGCAGCCATTTGAAATGCTTCATTAACCACCATACCCTCATTAATAAGATCATGGAAAATAAGTTGAGGCACTTGAACTTGGGTTCGAACTGTTTTGTTGTCTATCATTTTATAGTCTAGAAACTTGACAACCATAAACTTTTTCAAGCATGCGTCTTCATTCTTATACTTTTTCTCAAGTGCATCCCGCAACTCTTTCAAAGTATTTAATGCACTGTAAACGTTGTACAAAATCATCTAAAGCACTTAAGATGTAGCCCTTCCATAGGTAGTTTGCCTGATTCTCTGCCTCAACAATCATGAATTTTTCTGTCTGTGATATCAGAAGTAGAGACAAGAGGATCTTCATTGATAAACTTCTGCATACCAAGTGTGCTAATCCAAAAAATACCTTTTGTTTCCATCCTTTGAAGTTACTCCAGAGAATTTCTCCATTTTTTCGACCGGTGGCACAACAATTTGGCTTGGTGACGCAACAATTACAGAAGTAGTAGCACTTTCAATTGTCATTTTTTTCACTTTCAAAATTGACAAATTTGATTCAGTAAGAAATAAACACAATCACAAACTTATCACAAAAACAATTACGAATGTTTTCTATTCTTCAAATCATTGTACAAATATGAACTTTAATATTTCAATGAAGTTTTTATATTCATCAAATTGAAATATTAATTCACACTTAGTATTTAACAGCTTAGTGAATTTTTTATACTATTCAAACTAAATGCACATTGAGATTTATTCAGAGAAGATTTTGTATTCTTCAAATCGAAGGAGTAGAAAATAAGAAGATTTTAGTCTCCAAAAATTCAGACACTGTTAAATTTCAAATGGAGTTGAAAAACAGATTTTAGTCTCCAAACAATAATATAAATTAATAATAAAAACAATAATTTCCTTAAGGCTTTACTGGTGTTCGACTTGGAATATCTTACTAATGCTCTGATACCATGTTAACTCCACCCATGGAGCTTTGTATGATCACTACGATTGATTAAGATGAGCTAGATAAGGTAGATGAGGAAGATGCAGAGAAGAAGAAGAGGAAGAAGATGAAGAAAGGAAGAAGATGCAGAGAAATGAAAGGAATCTACATTTCACAAAAAATGTGACTTGATTCATTCATTCATTACATGTGTGTAGGGTTGATTTATTTATAATGCATCTAGAGTTAGTTTATATTCACAACAACCTATAACTAACTCATAACAAACTCTAACTAACTCATAACAAACTCTAACTAACTTTTAACCAACTTAGTTAACCATGTTAGCTTGTTAACTTGCCTATGGTTAACACTCCCCCTCAAGCTCATAGTTTGAACAAGTTCATCACTCCAAGTTCATTTAATAGCCCCTTATGTTGTGCCTTACCAAGACTTTTTGTGAGCAAGTCAGCCAAATGATCCTTGGTGTGTACGAATTCAATTTTCAGCATTCCTTGATTGATTTTCTCTCTTACAAAGTGACAATCAATGTCTATGTGTTTGGTCCTTTCACGAAATATAGGATTCATAACAATCTGAATTGTGTCTTTGTTGTCACACACCATGGTTATAGGCAACTCAATGTGTATGCCAAGTTCTTCAAACAAACCTACTAGCCATGTAACTTCTACAACATAGTTTGACATGCTTCTGAACTCAACTTCAGCGGAACTTCTGGACACAGTCTCTTGCTTCTTCGACTTTTAGGATATCAAGGCTCCACCAAACTTCACTAAGTAGCCAGTGACTGATCTCCTTGTCTCTAAGCAGCCACCCCAATCTGAGTCACAGTAGGCTAGAAGCTTGTTAGTGTCTCCTGCTGGCATTAATAAGCCAAGTCCAAGTGCTTCTTTTAAGTATGTAACTACTCTAAATGCTTCCTCCATGTGGGACTCTTTTGGACAGTGCATGTACTGAATTAGGACCTGGACTGAGAAAGCTAAGTCAGGCCTAGTCATGGTTAAGTATAGCAGTCTTCCTACTAGTCTTTGATACCTGCCAGGATCTTGCAGCTTGTGATCTTCATGTCCCTCATTACTTTTGATACACTTATCATATTGCACAGAGGTCAACTTCTGATTCTATTCTAGAGGTGTCCCTACAGGTTTAGCTCTCCCTAGGCCACACTTAGCTATTAGTTCAAGAGCATACTTTCTTTGAGACATGTGAATCTCTTTGCTTGATCTAGCACATTCAATACCTAGGAAGAATTTGAGTTCTCCTGGATCCTTCATCTTGAATTCCTTTTGTAAATCTTTCCTTGTGTCACTAATGATATGCTGATTACTGCCAGTGATCAAAAGATCATCTACATAGACCAACACAATGACTGTATCATCCTTATCATGTCTAGTAAAGAGAGAGTAGTCATAGTGACTCTGATGGAATCCGAAGTGAATTAAGGACTGTGTTAGCTTGAAGTTCCACCGCCTTGGTGCTTGTTTGAGACCATATAGAGACTTATGAAGTTTGCAGACTTTAGAACTCTCCCCCTGTCTAGCAAATCCAGGAGGAATGGTCATGTACACATCTTCTAACAAATCACCATTGAGAAAAGCATTGTGAACATCCATTTGATGTATGACCCAACTTTTTGATGCAGCAAGAGCAGTGATAGACCTCACAGTAACCATATTAGCCATAGGACTAAAAGTATCACTATAATCTAGGCCCTCCTGTTGACTATACCCCTTAGCTACTAATCTGGCCTTGAGCCTCTCAACCTCCCTTGTAGACTTATACTTGACTTTGTAAATCCATTTGCAGCTAATAGGTTTCTTACCTGGAGGAAGGTCTACTAGACTCCAAGTCTTGTTGTCCACCAAAGCATCTATTTCCAACTACATTGCCTGAATCCACTGAGGGTCAAGAGTAGCTTTTTTATAAGAAGAAGGCTCTAAGATAGCTGAATATGCCTTGATAAAAGAGTTGTAGGAAGGGGAAAGATGTCTATAGTTAACATAGTCAGACACTGGAAATGAACAAGAGTGGCTCTTGGGCTGAGTGATAAAGTCCTGAAGCCAGATATGTGGTTTGGATGGTCTAGAAGACCTCTTGGAAAGAATAGGAGAAGAGGTTGATAGAGGTTGGGAGACTGTAGGAACTGCAGTAGGGGACATAGAAGGAGATGAAGTAGTTGAATAGACTTCAGGTGCAAGAGGAGCTGCTGTAGTGGGTAGATTATAAGGAACTATGGGAATAGATGGTGCAGTGTTAGATGGTAAGAAGGTTAAGATTGGAAATATGGAATTGGCTGAGGTTTGTAAATCTCTGAAAGGAAACAAGTCTTTTTTAAAGACAACATGCCTGTTTACAAATAAGGATTTATCATGGAAATCATATAGAAGGTATCCCTTTTGGGACATAGAGTCGCCCAAAAGAATAACAGATATGGCTCTAGGAGAAAACTTATCTTTGATGGATGGACCAGTGGCAAAACACAAACAACCAAAGGTTCTTATATGAGAGAGGGATGGAGGATGCTGATACAGTAACTCAAAAGGAGACTTATAGAACAGTAGTTTAGAGGGAAGTCTATTAAGAAGATAAACAGCAGTGGTAGCACATTCACCCCAAAACTTTAAAGGTATGGATGCCTGGAACCTTAGGGCTCTTGCCATGTCTAATATAGACATGTGTTTCCTCTCAACTACACCATTTTGCTGAGGTGTATAGACACATGTGCTTTGATGACATATTCCAAGGCTGGATAGCATAGATTGAAAAGATGTGCTCATAAATTCAGTCCCATTATCAATTCTAAACACCTTGACACACGTAGAAAATAGGTTGTGAACTTGAGCAAAGAAATGTCTCAGCACAACTATGGAGTCAGACTTAGCAGTGACAAGAAATAACCAAGTGAATCTGGAATAATCATCTACGACAGTAACAAAGTACTTCATTCCATTATGAGTAGGCACCCTATATGGACCCCAAACATCACAATGCACTAAATCAAAGAGTGCCTTTGAAGTATGAGTGCTTACAGGAAATGGAAATTTGGTTTGTTTAGCTAATGGACACATAGTACAAGTAGAATGATCTGAGGTATCTAAGGCAGCAAGACTAGAAGACCTCCTTATAACATCAATGGGAGCATGTCCTAGCCTCCTATGCCACAGTGTAATGCACTCAGAATTACCACATATAGGACTACTAGTAGAAGATGTCTGAACTGTTTAAGCAGCACTACATAAATGTGGAGTAGGAACAAAATAGTTGGAGCCTTCCTTGAGGATGTAGAGCCCTTCATCTTCTCTACCAATCCCGTTGACTTATCCACTATAGAGATTTTGGAAAACACAGAAATCAGGAAAAAATGTTACCATACATTAGAGTTCCTTAGTGAGCTGAGACACAGATAACAGGTTGCATTTGAATTCAGGTACAAATAGAACATTTCCAATAACTTGATCTCCAAATACTTTTGTGGTGCCAACATGAGACACTGATTCTACATTTCCAGTAGGTAGAAGTACCTGCCTCCTTTTAGTCTTAGACACTGAGGTGTACTTATCTAACAGTGTTGATTGAGATGTCATATGGTTAGTGGCTCCTATATCAACTATCCACTCCTTACTTACATATTTGGATACTAGAGCAGACAAAACTCTACCTGTAGTAGCAGCTTTAGCTGAGTGCTCTTCACCAGTGTCACTTCCTTTGGCTAGTAGCTGCATGATCTGTTGATATTGATCAACTGTAAAGAAAGCTGCAGGTGGCTTATTTGCTGCACTAGTATCTCCATTGTGTGATGGACCTGTATTTTGAGCAACTGCAACTTGGTTAGAAAAAGAACTAGAGCTAGATGTAGAGCTACCAGTTTTCTTCTTGGATCTCCATCCAACTGGATAGCTTTTGACTTTGAAGCATTGATCCTTAGTACGACCTCTGTAACCACACACTTCACAAATGATGACAGGTTTCTGTGATGATTTCTGATAATTATACTGAGTCTCATATTGATTCTTGCTTGGATTCCCACTACCACTAGGATGATGACCAAAGTTATCACTCCCAGAACTATGACTATTCCCTCCCTTTTGATTAAACAATGGAGTGCTCTCAATTAGTTTCGGAAGAGATGAGCTTTCATAGTTCGTGTGTGCTATGTTTCTTTGGCTTTCATGATCTATGACAAGAGAAAAGGCTTTGTTCAGATTTGGAGTTGGTGACTGCATAAAAATTTGTCCTCTAACTGCAAAGTATGTTTCATTTAGTCCCATTAGGAACTCTAGTAGCCTTTGATACTCATAATGATCTTGAAACTTCTTAGACTCAGGGCATGAGCAGCCTGGACAAGGCATAATTGAGTCAAACTCATTCCACAGGCCTTTGAGTGTAGTGCAGTAGTCTGTAACTGACATAGTCCCCTGACTTAGACTATGAATTTCCTTATAGAGTTGGTACACATGAGCTCCATTAATTTTTTCAAACCTTTCTTTTAGATCACACCACACTTTGTGTGCATCTCCACCATATACAACAGTTCCTAGTAGTCCAGGTCGAACAACATTCATAATCTAGAAAAGGATTACAGCATTACACTTCTCCCATGCATCAGCAAATTCAGGCCCAAACTTAGACTTAGGAAATCTGCCATCTATAAATCCAAGTTTACTCTTACCTAGCAGCCCAATCCTCATGTATCTACTCCATATTACATAGTTCTCTGAGACAATCATTTGAAGAGATATTAAGTAGCTACTTGGAGTATCATTTTGATGCAAGAAAAGTGGATGATTATGTTCGATATTTGGGACTATGAAGTCATCTGCTACAGTCATTGCTGCTGTGTTTTCAGTGCCTAATGTTCCAGATGTAGTTTTACCTAAGTTCACCATTAAACTTTCTTCAAAACTGAGTATGATGAGCCTTACTTATGATTCAAACACTTTCCAGATTTGAATCAAATTTACTACACCTGCACTGCACTTCTTCTAAGGCTTTACTGCTGCTCGACTTGGAATATCTTACTAATGCTCAGATACCATGTTAACTCCACCCATGGAGCTTTGTATGATCACTACGATTGATTAAGATGAGCTAGATAAGGTACATGAGGAAGATGCAGAGAAGAAGAGGAGGAAGAAAATGAAGAAAGGAAGAAGATGCAGAAGATGCAGAAGAGAAGATGCAGAGAAATGAGAAGAATCTACATTTAACAAAAAATGTGACTTGATTCATTCATTCATTACATGTGTGTAGGGTTGATGTATTTATAATGCATCTAGAGTTAGTTTTTATTTACAACAACCTATAACTAACTCATAACAAACTCTAACTAACTCATAACAAACTCTAACTAAATTTTAACCAACTTAGTTAACCATGTTAGCTTGTTAACTTGCCTATGGTTAACAATACACCACATAAATTTCTGGTGAAGGGTGTGCACTAAGCCATCCTTCACCTACTGTGGCTCCGCCCATGGGGGACGCTCTTTCCAACTCTTTTAACAATAAGTAAGAAGTATTTCCTTATTTAAATAGTTGAACTTTTTTTTCACCACCAATAAGGGAGACATCTTTTTCATTAAAGCTTCGGGAACACTTCATATTCCCTCCTTTGATGTTTCCTCTATTTCCCTTTTATTTTTACTATACCCAACATTCCCTTAATAATGTACCAAGAGGGAGATTTGTAGACATCATTGTATCTGAGAGTGGATGGACATCCACTGGTGGATTTGGAACCATAACAGACAATGCAATAATTTACTTGAGAAAATTAATTCAACATGCTAAAGAGGGTATACCCCAAGAAAGCCTGGGCCTATTGAGACCTATTTATATGCCATATTTGATGATAATAACAAGAATCCACAGTACGAGAGATATTTTGGATTGTTTTCCCCCAACAAGCAACAAATATATATATAACCTCAACTTTGGGGTTTCTGATAGAGTTTGGGACATTTCTGCTGAAACTAATGGCATTGCTTCTCTCCTAAGTGATGTGAGAAAAGACTTTGAAAACATCATTTTCTTCTATATTTGAATTGTAAGTGGGAAAAAGATTTCATTTCCTCCTCCATATCTCGTTAAGTAGTCATTTTCTTAGCAATGCACATTCATTTTCACACCCAAAAAAATAGGCATTTTATTGGATGAAAAACTTAGTACCAACAAGAGAATTCGTTCTTAATGCAATCACAGAGTGGTATTTTAACTTTTTTATTTCTTTCTGATTTTGGTTGTCTAGCAAACAACTTTTAGTAAGTTTGCAAATTTCATGGACCATCAATTACATAAATAGGTATTTTATTTTTTTTAACCTTCTAGCAACTTTTGTATGTTTATAACTTTCATGGACCTTGATGAAGGGTACAGATTTTTGTATGTGTTGCTAAGTGTTGTCAACTTAGTACTTTTGTTTTGATATTTTGTTGTAACTTTTGGATTTCTTTGATCTAAAGTTCTATAATTCAGAAGGTAGTTGTAATGTGTGGTGAAACTTTATTCAAGTTTAATATAAGGAGGTATGTTCCAGGATTTAAGGGACTTTGACATACCACTTTATGTATTTATATATGGTGTAAACTTTTATTGTATGAAAAGAATATAAATCTGCTCCCTTTCTCCATATTATCTCTCTGTTTTCATAATTGTTTTTCTCTTTCTCTCCTTCAATTGGTATCAGAGTATAATTGATCTATGAGGGACCTTTTTAAGAGAAAAACACAGCAAGAACACCCATCAAGTTTAACTAGTCCAGGTCTCTTTCTGTTCAGTTCCCCTTCACATGCCTTCTACCAGCTCTCCTCTTTCACCCCTATCTTTAATTGCGAGAAATACCAAGTTTGGCTAGTGAAGATGAAGACATATTTAAAGGGTCTTGGTTTATGGAAGTATGTTGAGGAAGATAGCAGTCCAGAAACTTTTAGAGCAAACCCAACTCTCTTCAGCAGATCAGAATTCATGAAGAAGAGAGCGCAAAAGGTCTAAAAGCCTCGTCTTTTATTCATGCAGCTATCTCAGAGTCAATTTTTACAAGGATCATGACATGTGAATCTACCAAAGAAGCTTGGGATATGCTAAAGCGAGAATTCCAGGGGAGTGATATGATGAGGAAGATGCAAATATTGAATCTAAGAAAAGAATTTGAGATGTTAAGAATGAAAGAGACCGAAAAGGTGAATGATTATGTTGATAGAATCATGAAAATTGTCAATCAGATCAGGTTGTTGGGAGAAAAAGTTGAAGAGAGGAGGATTATTGAGAAGGGGATGGTGACACTCCCAGAAAAATTTGAAGCAAAAATCTCCTCAATTGAAGATACTTGGGATACGTCTCATGTCATATTGAATGAACTATCCAACACTCTTATTGCTGTGGAGAAAACAAAAGCTTTTGGAGATAAAGAGAACTCAAGCGAAATCGCTCTTGTGGTAGTTCAAATATCTAAATCTCAATTTGATGGTGAATTAAAAAGGCAACCAAATGGAAGACATGGTAAGGAGGAGAAGGAGCAATATAACAACCAAGGGAGATATAGAAGATCCAAGTATCCACCTTGTCCTTATTGTAAAAAGACCAATAATGCATAAAAGTTTCACTGGTACAGACCTGGAGTTTAATGTAAGGTCTGCAAACAGTTTGGTCATGTGGATAAGGTGTGCAAATCAAATCAAAATCAGCCAGCTCAAGCTCAAGGCCAACTAACCCAAGTTACTAAAAATGTTGAAGATCATGAAGAGAAGTTGGTTGCTGCTTCTATTGCTAAAGAATGCAATGTAGTAGTTCAAGATCATGATGTGTGACTTGTTGATAGTGGATGCACGCATCACATGACAGCTAACTTGAACAATTTTGAATGGCAGGACCATAATTATTTCTCCAAAATCAGACTTGGAGATGGCAGACTCGTAGATGCAAAGGGAAAAGGAGTATTTGTTGTTCAAAATCCCTAGGGTATGAAGCTTATATCTGATGTATTATTTTTCCCTAAAATTAGCCAAAGTCTTCTCAGTGTTGGCCAATTGCTTGATAAAAATTATGCCTTGTTATTTAAAGATAAAGCATGTGAAATCATGGATCCAACTGGTATAAAATTACTCTTGGCCAAAAAAACAACAGAAGCTTCCCTCTTGATTGGAAACATACTAAGATTGGAGCTTATGTCCGCATACAAGATGAAACTTATGTTGGTCACATCAATTTTAAATCTTTAAAAATGATGCAGAATACGGAACTTGTGACAGATATGCCTTCCATAAATGAAACCTCTAATGTATGTGCAGTGGCTGAACCAGAATTTTTAGTAAGGTAGTTCAAAATCTGAAAAAGTAAACTAATAAACTAGCCGAAGGGGGTTCGACATCTATTATATATACATAAAAAAATTATTTTAATCATATATAAATAATATAATTTTTCACCGAATAAGGTTAAGATGAACCCCTGATTGTAAGGTGGCTAACTCCTATGTATGTGGGGTTTTCCAAATTGGGAAGCTAAGTCAATCACCATTTTCTATTAATCAAGCCCGGAGAGCTACTGAAAAGTTCCAACTAATACACACTGATGTGTGTGGACCTATGAGCACTTCTTCTTATAACGACAACAAATATTTTCTTTTATTCATTGATGACCTTACGAGGTTTTGTTGGGTTTACTTTCTTAAACATAAATCTGAAGTATTTGTTGCATTTCAAAAATTTAAAGCAACTATTGAAAACCAATGTGACTCTTTGATAAAAGTCTTAAGGTCTGATTCTGGGACTGAGTTCACTTTCAATCGATTCAAGGATTTTTTTCACAAAGTAGGAATTCATCATCAACTTACAGTCACTTACACACTGTTTCTTCCAAATGCATACGCAGGTGTACGTGGTCTCAAAAGTAATATAGTGACCCTTTTTAAGAGTCAGATATCGAACCCAGAGGGAAATGCAATTAGGAATTAGTTAACTTTTCAATGAATCAAATTATTCATGTGTGTTTTCAAAGAGTTGAGTTCATTTATATCTACAAGATAATTATACCAAAAACTAAATGAGAAATTGATTTAACGATATTAGAGAAATTTTATTAATTTAAAGAAAAGTCCCTAGGTTGTAGCACTCATAGATTTCCAGTCTAAAATCCTTTACTTTGGTATCCAATGGGTTTTTCGATTACTGGTTTACAAGGTAGGATTATACAATTATGATCTTCTGATCTCTAATTGCCTACTCTTGTTGACAACTTAACTGCATCGTTGCGCGGGGATAAACATGAACCAACAAAAATGCATTAATATTATCATCTTGTTTAGTAATCAAATATGGTGTATAGATATATGTCACGGTCATTCTATACACGAATTATTCTAGGCAATTCTAGGACAAACATGCAGTATTCTATCCCCTTTCCTTCTTCAGTGTTCCGAGTGGATTTTTTTTTATTCTAATGGTGATCAAGCATTAAAACAATCAAAAACAAGAATATAAGAGTAATCACATACAAAAACCCATGTCCAACCAAAGCAAACAAGAACAAACCTTCATCTTTTGGAGAACAAGGGGATTTAGCCACTCATGGTGTATAACATATTTACATAAATCATTAATAATATCAAAATTTAGATTCAAATGAAAGGAAAGAATAAAATATCACCAAGAAAAGCTTTTCCTTTGTCTTCTTCAACTTCAAACCCAAAAATCTGATCTACTTTTTAATAAAATATGTAAAGGTGCTATTTATAGCCCCAAAAATGCAAAATTAAAGTAGGCGCACTGAAGTCCGCGATGCAGACTTGGTTCAGTTCAGTGTAATTTTTCATTTCCTTTGTCGGCATGAATTTATGCTATCCAGAACCAGGTCCTCGACGTGGACCTGATGCTAACCACACTGTTTTGTCGAGTAAATTTTAAGTTTTGGAATTAAATCTCAAAAGCCAAGTGCGCGTCGCGAACACATTTCCTTATAGTGTATTTTCTTCACATTGTATTTTCAACTTCGCCTTTGAGCTCCACTTTCTATCCGATCATGTTTTGAATGTTCACTCTTTTCCAATCATCCCTGAAAGTGTCTAATCACATTGGTTGGTTACAATAATACCAAGATGCAACAATATGAACTAAATTCTAGAAATTTGCTCTCAACTTGATCAATGAGTTATGGGTTTTATTTGTTATTGGGCGCATAAATGTACCCAAGATCACCACCCACACTTATAACTTTGTTAGTCCTCGATCAAACTCCCAATTTTATTCCTAAAATAACAAATCCATGATATACAAAGCAATTCTACCAAACCACAGTGATTTCATAATTAGCTTATCTTACAAACACATGTCAAATTTCTGTTTTAAGCAACTAACTAACTCAACACCACATAGACTCGAGAGTTGACTTTGTAATGAAATAACTCACATGGTTTGTTAAATTAAACTTTATGCATAATTACAATTTCTTCATTAAACATGTGCCGTCACCAAGAAAGAATTTACCCATACTCTCACAGTTAAGTTAATGGGTATTTAGACAAAATTTCGCTCACTCTCCCAAATAAAATCACAAGTTGCTCAAGATGAACCATAGGCTTCCTCTTTTTTTTACTAACTTCAACAATGATATGGTTGACGTTTTTTTCATTTTCCACAAGTTTGTTTTCTCTAACACAAAATTTTATTTCAATTAATAGCACTAATGGTGAAGGGGAGCCTTGGAGTAATTGGTAAAGTTGTTGTCATATGACCAGGAGGTCACGAGTGACTTGGAAACAGCCTCTGGCAGAAATGCAAGGTAAGGCTGCATACAATAGACCCTTGTGGTTGGTCCCTTCCCCGGACCCTGCGCATAGCGGGAGATTTAGTGCACCGGGCTGCCGTTTTTTTTAATAGCACTAATGGTTTTATTCTTAGTAACCCAAGGTTGTTAACCTCCCATTTCTCCACTTTATCTTTTCCAAAGCGCTTGGATTTTTGGATCAAAATTATGGTCTCAGAAAAATAATTGGGAATAGGCCAAACTAGGCTGCCAAAGAATCAAGTTAAAGGCTCAAAAGGGCTAAATATGGATTTACATTATGGTGGGTACACAAGTGGTTTTAAAATGAGGTTACCAAAGAATTGCCTAGATCCTTTTCCTAAATTCTAAACTTCCTTTAGTTTCACTACTCATACACACAGGGCAAGTTCTAAAAATCAAAAGCAACCAGGATTATATAATTTACCTCACTTAAACTGCATATTTTTAATTTCAGAACAACAATTCTTCAGAAATATCAACCACAATCATATGAATTCAACATTATTCAAAATCTAACAACAGAGTATTAGGTCTCTCAATTTAGTCAATCATTTTATCTACTACCTTATGCAATCTGATAGTTTGGCAAAACACTTTATATATATTACAAATATCTAAAAAAAATAAAATTGTACAGTTCAAAGGGACTATCCATGGGCAAAGAATCGAAAACAAATGCCATGAAACCCAAATTCAGAAAAAGTTTTAAATGATATCAACATTTAAGATAAACCTAAAATATCAGTGCTGACAAAAATAAACAAGTACCAATCTATATAAATCACAACACAAGTCTAACAAAAACAACTACAATTAGCAATCCAAATAAAACAAAACATCAAACTTAACAACAAAAATAAACAGATATGGTTTAATTTAAAAAGATTTAAACAGACTCCACCTCAAACTTAGAGTTGGAAACTGTACTCAGAAGCTCAAGGTAGTAGACTTCCCTGTCTACTCATCCATCTGTCCATCGACATTTGGATCTTCCACCATCAGGGGGTCAAACTCTTGTGGCCTCCAAATCTAACCTCCACGTCTGAGCCAGTTCTTCTTTTATCCTCATCCGTGGGGATGTTGTCTTCAATGGTCTCATAAAAGTCAGGTCCTAGTTCGAGGACAGCTATAGCATGCTCGTTCAACGGGTATTGTCTCTCGACCTCACGGAGTTCCTCTTCAGTTGAAGCTCGCCCTCCGATGCGGTGTCGAAGCATTTCTAAGACAAACATGTAGGCTGTGATCATATCATTGTTCCTTGCGCTCTCCTGGGTAGTGATGACTGGGCCGTGAGTGTAGTCTGGCCCCTTGATGTTTGTGATATCATAAGAATCTGAGGGAATAGGGGCCATATAATCATGTTGTTCCTCGGGGACCCCGACCCTTTGACATATATCCATTATGAGGCCTCCGAATGCAAATCCCCTAACTCAATGAACCTTGTATTTCCTGAAGTGGATTTTATCACCGCTCCAACATTCACATCTACCCCTTTCATAAGGACATATACCAAGCATACTCTGTCCCATGTTAATTCTGTGTAGTGGAGGCCTGGAATGAGACTGTGCATAAAAATCTTCACCTATACATGTGCTTCTTTGTTAAGATACGCGTATGGGAATATGCTGTGGTATCCCCAAAGACCATGACGTACCCACTTTGCAGTCGATCTAGGCCCATACAAAGTATGTTGGACATCCATGTATAAAGGTTGAATTTTCAATTTGTCAAGGTGGTGGTTGGCAGCTCTGGCATTCCCAATATCTCATTTATTGCCATTGGAGATAGAGGAACATCAACCCCTCGGACTGTGATGTAATGTGTGTGCTGATCAGGTTGATAGTTTGCATAGAATTCCCTTACCACGTGCAAATTGCACGACTTTGGGTTAGTGAACAAGAAATTCATATTTAGTTCCTCTATTCTCCGCATTATTTGGGGGTAGTCTCTGGCCAATTTTTCTTCATCAATTGGCATATCAGACGGATAGCGAGACTCAGTGTGTTTCTTGTACCAATTTGTTTTCAGTTGGATGCACCGCTTTTATGCCAAATTGACAAAATTGGCCTCGAGGCATGGGTGGGTCAGGTGGTATAGAGGGTGCCCCTCTATCTCTTTTCCTTCTTCAGGAAGATGTAGGTTCCTTTCCTGGCCTTCTATTGGATGTCATTCTTACTGCAAACAATATACCCAAAAACAACATATAAGAATCTAAATATACATTCGAACTTCAGGCCCGAACCCCACACTGAAGCATTTCATTAGCACGCAAGTAATATGAAGGTACTCAGGCTTCCCTTTATTTGAGTACTATCCATATACATGCTAACAAACCAACCCACACTTCAAATAATCCACATGGTGAGTCCAATACTATAAGAATTCAAAATAGCCTCTCATAATCTAGCATATCCCCCCAAAAATCAACATACATTATTCAATACTACAAGCCATTTCAACTCCAACTTCAGAGCACACAAATAAACTCATGATTTACCCAACATAGTATTCAAGTTCAAGCAGAAATGTATATACATAATCACCCCTACTACAAGTATGTTTTCAACCCAAGAATTGGCATAATATAAACTTTTCACACTATTTTCATAACTCAAACCAACTTCAACACATTACTTTATGCATGTTTACTCAAGAATTCAACACATATTAGCATAACTATCATAACATCCAATTTCTTCTAATTATCAAAAGTAGGGTTAGGTTACAAGAACATAACCCATAATCAGTTAACCACAACAAGCAATTCCTAAACAACTTGACACAACCAATAATTATTTTAATCTAAGAACTATGAAAATCAATTATATTGAGTCAAAATTTAAGGCCAAAGAACTTATGTAGATTTCAACCATTTATATCATAAAAGTAGTTCAAGAACACATGCCTTGTCAGTATGCAGTAGAAACCCAAAAGAAATTTGCTTGGAATTGTTAAATGCATCACAGATTTTTGCGTTAGAAGAAAGGAGTTTTGAGAGTTGAAGAGAGAAAAAAAATGGTTCAAAGTTGAAAATTGAAGTTGAATGGGTATTTTTTGGAGTTTTATACTAATTTCATCGGGTGAACCCATTAAAAATGGGTTAAACCCATCTTTTTTAAATGAAGAATCTCAAAAAATATCCCGGTCCACGATGTGAACTTGTCGCGGACCTTACTGTTTAGTGACCCAAAATTTTAAATTGCATTTTGTACTGAAATTAACCAGGTCCGCGATGTGGACCTGGCGCGCACCTTACTTGAAAATTATTTTCACAAAAAAAAGACTGAAAACATACCTGGAAAAATTTGCACTGAGATAGAACAGGTCCGCGACGCGGACTAGTCGCGAACCTCTCTGTTCAGGCTTCGTCCGAATTCTCTTTTTGTTTTCTTTTATTTTATAAAGTAATTTATACAATGAAACAAAATGAAATCCATTATAACCTCTAATAAAAAATATATGTTACAATACCTCACGGGTTACCTCCCGCGCAGCACCTTATTTACCGTCGTGGAATGACTTAACGCCTTCATCTTTCGTCCTCAAGCTCTACAGCTTCCTTCTCACAGTCCACATCATTACTAAAGTAGTGCTTGACTCTTTGCCCATTAACTAGAAACGTGGATGTTTTTTAGGAATTCCATAGTTCCACAGCTCCATGAGGTGTCATACATGCCATTTCAAAAGTGCCACTCCACTTGGATCTTAACTTCCCTGGAAAAAGTTTTAGTCTAGAGTTAAAAAGAAGTACCTTTTGCCCTGGTTTGAAAGTTTGAGTGATGATGTGCTTACCATGCCATCGCTTTATTTTTTCCTTGTAAATCTTTGCATTTTCATAGGCATTGAGCCTAAACTCCTCGAACTCATGCAATTGGTCCAATCGCTTTCTCCCTACTAACTTTGGGTCAAGATTCAACGTCTTGATTGCCCAATAGGCTCGGTGCTTTAACTCAACCGGTAATTGACATACTTTACCAAATACCATCTGATATGGAGAGGTCCTGATGGGCATTTTGTATGGCGTTCGGTATGCCTAAAGTGCTTCATCTAACTTCTATGACCAATCTTTCCTTTGTGCATTCACAGTCTTTTGTAATATCTGCTTCACCTCGTTGGATACCTCGACCTGCCTACTGGTTTGTTGATGATATATTGTAGCCACTTTATTCCGCACCCCATACTTAGCCAAGAGATTCTTCACTATTTGATTTATGAAGTATGATCCACCATCGCTGATAATTGCTCTAGGAGTGCCAAATTGAGTGAAAATGTGCTTCTTGAGAAACTTGGTCACCACCTTTGAGTCATTGGTTGGAAGAGTTACGCCTTAACCCATTTGGACATGTAATCTACTACCACTAAGATATACTGATTTCCATAAGATGATGGAAATGGACCCATGAAGTCCATGCCCTATACATTGAAAATTTTGACTTCCAGGATGTATCTCAATGGCATTTCATGTCTTCTTGAGATGGTGCCCATTCGTTGGCATTGGTCGCAGTTCTTCACATACCCTGTAGTATCTTTAAACAATGTAGGCCAAACGAAACTAGATTGAAGTACCTTATGCGCAGTGTGCTCTCCTTCATGATGACCACCATATGGTGATGGAGTGGAAACTATCTAATATTTGGCGCACCTCAATTTCTGGAACACACCTTCTTACAATTTAGTCTATTCCCTGCTTGAATAAGTAAGGCTCGTCCCATATGTAGAAACGAGCCTCATGCATCAACTTTTTCTTATTTTGTAAGGTTGCATCTGGGGAAAACACCTCACTGACTAGGTAATTGACTATGTCGGTGTACCACAACAATTCATTCACTTCAAGAGCTAACAGTTGCTCATCAGGGAATTCTTCTTTGATCTGCAACTATTCCCCAATATGTGTCGAACTCTCTAACCTAGAAAGGTGATCGGTAACTTGATTATCACAGCCCTTGTGATCTTTGATCTCGATGTCAAATTCTTGTAGAAATAGGATCCATCTTATAAGTCATGGCTTTGCATCTTTCTTGTTGAATAGGTACCTAAAAGCTGCACGGTCAGTATAAACAATCACTTTTGTACCTATCAGGTAAGAGCGAAATTTATCAAACACATAAACCAATACCAGTATTTCCTTCTCTGTGGCAATGTAGTTAGCATGAGCAGAGTCGAGAGTTTTGCTGGCATAATAGATGGAGTGAAAAATTTTCTCTTTCCTTTTCCCTAGAACTGCTCCCACTGTTGTGTCACTTGCATCACACATCAATAGAAAAGGTAGCTCCTAGTCAGGAGTTATTAGAATGGGGGATTCAATCAGCTTCCTTTTCAAGAGTTCAAAGGCCTGCAAACATTTATCATTAAAAATAAATTTTACCTCTTTTTTCTTTGAAAAATCTTTGATTAATCACCGATAGAATTCGGAATGACCTAGATAACTGCGGACTCCTTTCACTGAAACTAGTGGTGAAAGCTTCTCAATCACTTCAATTTTAGCTTTATCTACCTCCAAACCATCTTTTGAAACTTTGTGCCCCAACACAATACTCTCCTTTACCAAAAAATGACATTTTTCTCAGTTTAAGACGAAATTTATTTCTTCATACCTCGCTAGAACTTTCTCCAAATTTTGCAAACAAAGATCAAAAGACTCTCCAAAGACTGAAAAGTCATTCATAAAAATCTCTACAAACTCTTTCACCATATCATGAAATATAGAAATCCTGTACATCTGAAAAGTGGAAGGAGCATTGCAAAGACCAAATGGTATATGCTTAAATGTATATATCCCATAAGGGCATGTGAATGTTGTCTTTTCCTGGTCCTCCGATGCAATGGTAATCTGGTTATAACCTAAATACCCATCCAAGAAATAATAGTACTCTTGGCCTGCTAACCTGTCAAGTATTTGGTCAATAAATGGTATAGGGTAGTGATCTTTCCTTGTGACATCATTTAACTTTCTGTAGTCCATGCATATACGCCACCCAGTTACTGTTCTTGTGGGGATTAACTCATTCTTCTCACTAGTCACCACAATCATTCCCCCTATCTTTGGTACATACTGAACTGGGCTTACCCACTTACTGTCAGAGATTGGGTATATTATGCCTGCATCTAGCCACTTAGTTATTTCTTTCTTCACCACCTCTTTCATGATGAGGTTCAACCGGCGTTGTGGTTGCGCACTAGCCTTATGTCCTTCTTCCATGAAAATTCTATGCATGCACAAAGTGGGGATGATACCATAGAGATCAGCCATTTGCCATCCAATTTCCTTCTTGTGCCTTTTTAATACCTCAAGTGCTGCTGTGACCTGCATCTCAGACAAAGAAGACAAAAGAATTACAGGTAAGGTATTATTCACTGCAAGAAAAGCATACCTGAGATGTGCTGGCAATTGCTTCAATTCCAAGTTAGGAGCTTCTTCTAGAGATGGCTTGGGTGAAGGACCCTATTCTCTGTTCAAAGGTTCCACATTCTTTTTCCTCATGCTGACATTTGGCATATGAAGCACACTAGCTAACTCTTTAGCTTCCATGTACTCTTCAATATCTTGACCTATCACGACTCTTTCCAAAGGATCTTTTGCTAAAATGCATTGAGCTGAGACTTCCTCATCAATGATAGTTATAGTAGACATCTCTTCATAGACTGCACGCAACTTCAGTGCCTAATATACATCAAACACCTCCACTTTGTCATGTGCTTTTATAGTCAATCTAGCTGCAGCTACATCAGTAAGTGCCCCGTTTGTTGCTAAGAATGGATGCCTTAAGATAAAAGGAACATCGAGGTCAGGCCCAAAATCTAATACAATAAAATCAACAGGAAAGATGAGGGATATCACTTGAACTAACACATCTTCAATAATACCATCAAGTCTAGATACAGAATGATCAGCTAACTATAATGGTTTGTTTTATAAAAGAACCACATCTGTGAAATTATTGGGATTTTGTAACACCCCTCAAAATTTTTCCCTAAGATTCGGACCCTTCTTGTATTCGGGTAGGGTCGAACTTGAGTATTGTGGAGCATTTGCATGAGTTAAGACAAGTCTTTGAGAAATTAAGAAGTGTTAGAGGTGATGTGGGGTCACAAAGGACCCCTATGAACAAGCTAAGTCTAAAAGATTCGTCGTGGCTAAGTTTGAGGAGGAGTTCGCATGAGGGGTTGACTTATAATGACCCTACCTTTCGATATATGATTATCTGGGTGGCCCACGAACTATTAAATTAAAGGTCGTCGAGTCTTCTTTCCAACGCCACCAAGAATGTAAATTTTGGAGTTTGGAGTCAAAAGATATGACGATCCTAAGACGAACTAGCACAATAGAGATTTTCAGGCCTGGGTTGTAATTGCTGGAAAACTGGGCTTGGCACCGCAGTGGAGCGATGCGCCACTATCGCGCCAGAAACATGCCTCAGTAGTTTGGTCTCTGGTGCAGCGCGCCACTAAAAGATGTGCAGGGTTTTTCAAGCCAATTTCCAGAACCTAGAAAATATTGGCCTTGGCGCTATAAGGGCGCGACGCGCCACTATTGCGCCAAGAATGTGCCTCAGTAGTTTGTTCCTTGGCGCGGTGCGCCACTACGAGATGTACAGGTTTTAGGCGTAATCAGCCTACTACTGCAATAGCGCGACGCGCCACTATCGCGCCAAGAGCATTTTTGCCTATTTTTAGAACTTTTTGAGAAGGGGCAATTTGGGAATTATCCCAAATTATATATGTATCACCCTAGACCATTTTGGGATCATATTTTGTAGCCACTCTCTCTCTCTAAAAAGCCCTAGGAGTTCCTCTCTCTCTCTCTTCTTCTTCTTCTTCTCCATTTCCAACAAGAAAAGTTCCAAGAACTTCAAGATTTGAGTCCTCCATTGAAGACCCAACATCAAGGTTTCCTTCAAGTCTTCACTAAGGTATGTAAGGCTATCCAAAACATGGGTTGAGTCCACTCATGTTCCCTACTCTTGCTTTGAGGCTAGATGTCCATGAAAAATGGAGTTTCTTGGTATGGTTTATGTTTGAATGAGTTTTGTCCCCTATTTATTTGATGCTATATGTGTTAATGTTGTTGAGCTAAGAAGTTCCTAAAACTTTCATGTTAGTATGAATTGATGGAGATGACTTGTTATTATGTTTTGTTGATTCTCTTTAGCCATGTGATTATGTTGCTTAAGTCAATTTCCTTAAATGTGTTATCCTACTTGAATCATTGAGCTAAAGTCATAGAGTTGTGATGAGTCTTGAGGAGATGTCATAAATGCTTACCTAATTGAGGCTTAACTGAGTTAATTGGAGGATAGAATTGATGAGTGGACGAGGTCCTAAATGGAACTTACCATTATGACTTAATTGAGTTGAGAATGAGGATAGAGTTGATGAGTGGGAAATATTCCACATAAAACTAGCTGTGAGGGCTTGTTTGAGATGATTGGAGGAAGTCTTATGAGCATAGAGTCATGGGAGGAGTATCGAGCACCAAAGCGGGTAAGAGTATAGTCCATACTCGAACCCCAGAAACTACACCGCCAACGTAGGTAGGGATGGAACCATTAAAGTCGGATACTTCCCATGGGATCGAACTGTTAAAGTTGGATGTTTTCTATTTTATTGTCCTGAAATGATAGGACTTGACTAATCGATGGTATCCATGATTAGAGAGGCGTTCATGCCCTGGAAAGGTATGGACGGACAAGGCAACAACATCTGATTGTTGTACTATCACCGGTTTTATAAGTGATGGTTGTCGGATAAGAGAAACTCCCATTTAGGTCTTGATAGTGCTCCGAGTCAGTTGAGTTGAGTGGTTCATGAGTTAGTCCCGTCTAAACTATTTTTATTAGACTTAGGACATTTGAGTGAGTTGTCATGTATATATATATATATGAGTTGAGGTCCTGAGTTGATATTGATGTCTTCTTGATGTTTGTTTCATTCGGCCATTTTACATACTCGTACATTCCATGTACTAATGCCATTTGGCCTGCATCATTTCATGATGCAGAGATAGGTACTAGAGATCATCGACCGACGCTCCGTTGAAGATCCACATACTCTTTCAGCTAGTTGGTGAGTCCTCCTAGTTTCCGGAGGATCTTGAACTCCTTGCATAGTTTCATTTTGTCTCTATATTTTGATTGTTAGTAGCCATGGGCTTGTCATTGGCACCTTCCAGACTTTGATAGAGGCTTCATAGACTAGAGTTTGGGGAGGTTGGACTGTTATTTTGAGGAGTCCTATTATACTTATTTTGTAGAGTTAAACATATTTGGCCTTCAGCCCCTATATTATAACTAGCATGTTATAATTGAGCCTTCCTTTGAGCGTATATGACTGAATGACGGAATGATTGAGTTAGGTGGTTCACTTGAAGGTCAGAAATGGCTTTCAAGTGCCGGTCACGTCTAGGGTACCCTCCCGGGGCGTGACAAATATGGTATCAGAGCCTAGAGTTCAAGAGTCCTAGGGAGTCTATGAAGCCGTGTCTATTAGAATCTTGCTTATGGGTGTGTTGTGCACCACACTTATAATCAGGAGGCTATAAGACATTAGGAATTGTTTCACTTCTTTCCTACTCTAGAATTCGTGCGATAGAGTTAAACTCTATAAAACTCCTTTCTAATTCATTTATTTGTACGTTACAGATGATGCCTCCTAAATGTACGGCTAGCCAGAGAAATGTTGATAACGCCGAGATGCCCCAATCAGAGGTACACCCAGCAAGGGCTAGAGGCCGACCTGCGAGGTATGCGGAGGCACCCAAGTGCCTGCTACTCCGCCTACACCCACATCAGAGGCAGAATTTCGAGGGGCGATTGCCATGCTCACGCAATTAATGGCTGCCTGGAATGATAACCAGAGTTCGCCGACTCTTAGCTTTAGTTCTCAAGAGCCATCTGCTACCACTAGAATTAGAGACTTTCTGAGGATGAATCCGCCAGCATTCACGGGTTCTAAGGTCGACGAAGTCCCCCAAAACTTTATTGATGAGATGTGGAAAATTCTGAAAGCTATGCATGCTATGGAAATTGAGGGGGTTGAGTTGGTGTCTTATCAACTCAAGGATATGGCAAACATCTGGTACAGCCAATAGGAACAAGGTAGAGGTGAAGATGCTGAACCTGCTATGTGGGATGAATTTGAAGAAGCTTTTCTTGACCACTTCTTTCCCCGAGAATTGAGGGAAGCGAAGGTGGAAGAGTTTGTAAATCTAAAACAAGAAGGCATGACTGTTAAGGAGTATGGCCTAAAGTTCATCCAACTGTCCAGGTATGCTCCAGAAATGATCCAGATGTGAGGTTAAAGATGAGGAAGTTCGTCTCCAGATTAGGGAGGCATGTGAAGAAGGAATGCAAAGCAGCATTGTTGATCTCGGATATGGATATTTCCAGATTAATGGTGTATGCTCAACAGGTGGAGGATGAAAAGAGAAAAGACATAGAGGAGCATTTGAGCAAGAAGGTAAAATCAATGGGTCATGAGAGTGAATAGAGGCAAATCAAGGGCAACAGGTCCTTCTTCCTGAAGAGGCCTCCCAATTATGCCTCATCTACCGCCAGCGCACCTATGCCGCAGAATAGGTATGATCGGCAGGGACAGAGTCGCCAGAATTTCAGACCCCAGGGTTCTCAATCCCAGGCCAGTATAAGTCAAGGTTCGAGGGGGAATCCACCATGCGGTAACTGTGGTAGGCTCCATTTAGGAGAATACAGAGCGGGAAGGATTGGTTGTTATAAATGTGGCCAAATGGACCATTTTTAGAGGGAGTGTCCTACAGGGGGAAATAGAGACCATCATTCTGCCACCGCACCGCCGGCTAGAGGTAATTAGAGAGGCACTACTTCAGGTATGAGTGGAGGTACAAACCGCCTATATGCCATGAGTAGTCGTCAAGATCAGGATAACTCCCCAAACGTCATGATGGGTATGATTCGAGTCTCTTCTCTTGATTGTTATGTATTGATGGATCTGGGAGCCACCCTATATTTTGTGACTCCTTATGTGGCTAGTAAATTCAATAAAGTTCCTGAATGTCTTCTTGAGCCTTTTAGTGTAGCTACTCCTGTTGGTGATTCTATCTTAGCTGAGAGAGTCTATAGAGATTGCACTGTGTCAATTCATCACAGGGATACCTTGGCCGACCTAGTTGAGTTGGACATGGTTGATTTTGATGTGATCCTTGGCATGGACTGGCTTTATGTATGTTATGCCTCTATTGATTTTAGAACTCAGGTTATTAAGTTCAAATTCCCGAACGAAGCTATCATAGAGTGAAGGGGTAGTCTTGTTATGCCTAAGGGTAAGTTTATTTCTTACCTTAGGGCTAGGAACCTAATCTCGAAAGGGTGTATCTATCACATTGTCCGAGTGAAAGATGTCAATATTGAGTCTCCATCTCTCGAGTCGGTCCCGATTGTCAATGAGTTTCCCGACGTCTTTCCCGAGGATTTACCTGGAGTCCCTCCTGATAGGGAGATCGACTTCGAGATTGATGTTCTTCCTGATACCTAACCTATCTCAATCCCTCCATATAGAATGGCTCCCACCGAGTTGAAGGAGTTGAAAGAATAGTTGAAAGACTTGTTAGATAAGGGATTCATTAGGACGAGTGTCTTACCATGGGGTGCTCCTGTCCTATTTGTGCGAAAGAAGGATGGGTCCCTTAGAATGTGTATTGACTACAGGCAGCTAAATAAGGTCACCGTAAAGAACAAATACCCTCTCCCCAGAATAGATGACTTATTTTATCAACTTCAGGGTGCCACATGTTTCTCAAAGATAGACTTGAGATCTGGCTACCATCAGTTGAAGGTGAGGGAATGTGATATTCCGAAGACTGCTTTTCGGACTCGTTATGGCCACTTTGAATTTTTGGTCATGTCCTTTGGGTTGACAAATGCCCCCACAGCTTTCATGTATCTCATGAACCGGGTGTTTAAACCATATCTTGATATGTTTGTGATTGTATTCATAGATGATATTCTGGTCTACTCCAAGAATGAAGAAGAGCACGCCTATCATCTTAGAGTCATTTTACAAACCTTGAGAGACTAGGTATTGTATGCAAAGTTCTCTAAATGTGAATTTTGGCTTGCATCAGTAGCCTTCTTAGGCCATATTGTGTTTGGAGATGGTATTCAGGTTGACGCTCAAAAGATTGAGGCAGTAAAGAATTGGCCCAGACCCACATCCCCGATAGAGGTAAGAAGCTTCTTGGATTTGGTTGGCTATTATTGAAGATTTGTAGAGGGATTCTCATCCATATCATCACTATTGACTAAGCTGACCCAAAAGAAGGCTAAGTTTCAATGGTCCGATACTTGTGAGGAGAGTTTCTAGAAACTAAAGGCCAAGCTAACCACTGCTCCTGTCCTGACCTTGCCCGATGGAACAGAGGGCTTTATGGTCTATTGTGATGCATCTAGAATTGGGTTGGGCTATGTGTTGATGCAAAGGGGGAAGGTGATAGCCTATGCTTCGAGACAGCTTAAGGTTCATGAGAAGAATTACCCAACTCATGACCTTGAGCTGGCAGCTGTGGTATTTGCGCTTGAAATCTAGTGCCACTACTTGTATAGAGTGCATGTTGACGTATTCACCGATCACAAGAGCTTACAATATGTCTTCAGCTAGAAGGAACTCAACCTGAGGCAAAGGATATGGCTCGAGCTACTCAAGGACTACGACATGAGCATCCTCTACCATCCAGGTAAAGCTAATGTTGTTGTTGATGCTCTTAGCAGGTTGTCCATGGGTAGCACTGCCCATGTGGAGGAGAAAAGGAGGGAATTGGCGAAGGAGGTACATAGATTAGCCCGATTGAGAGTTCGACTCGAAGAGAACAATGAAGGTGGAGTAAATGTTTGAGATAGGGCTACGTCCTCACTTGTAGCAGAGGTAAAGGAGAAACAAGATCAAGATCCCATCCTCCTCCAATTGAAGGAAGTTGTTCACAAACAAGGGGTGATGATTTTCACCAAAGGGGGAGATGGTGTGTTGAGGTACCAAAGTAAATTGTGTGTACCCGATGTCGATGATGTTCGAGGAAGGATTATGGATGAAGTGCATAGTTCTAGATACTCTATCCATCCCGGCTCTATGAAAATGTATCACGACTTGAGGGAAGTCTATTGGTGGAGTGGGATGAAGAGAGATATTGCGGAATTCGTTTTCAAGTGTCCGAATTGCCAACAGGTGAAAGTCGAGCATCAGAGGCCATGTGGTTTAGCTCAAAACATAGAAATTTCGGAATGGAAGTGGGAGATGATCAACATGGACTTTATCACTGAGTTGCCAAAGTACCGAAATAAGCACGATTCGATTTGGGTAATTGTGGATAGGATGATGAAATCATCTCACTTCTTGGCGGTTAAGACTACTGACACCGCAGAGGATTATGCAAAGTTGTACATTCGAGATATCGTCAGACTGCATGGGGTTCCCTTGTCTATTATCTCAGACAGAGGAGCTCAATTCACTTCCCAATTTTGGAGATCTTTTCAGAAGGGACTGCGTTCAAAGGTGAACCTTAGTACGGCCTTTCATCCCCAAACGGATGGCTAAGCGGAGCTCACCATTCAGACGTTGGAGGATATGTTGAGAGCTTGTGTGCTTGACTTCAAAGGAAATTGGGACGATCACTTACCTCTCATAGAGTTTGCATATAATAATAGCTATCATGCAAGACTTCAAATGGCTCTTTATGAAGCTTTGTACAGGAGGAGGTGTAGATCACCTATTGGGTGATTTGAAGTTGGTGAAGCCGAGTTGATTGAGCCCGATTTTGTCCATCAATCCATGGAGAAGGTGCGAGTTATTCAAGAGAGGCTAAAGACAGCCCAAAGTCGCCAAAAATCTTACACCAACGTGAGGAGGAGGGACTTAGAGTTTGAGGTGGGTGATTGGGTGTATTTGAAAGTGTCACCCATAAAGGGTGTCATGAGGTTTGGAAGAAAAGGGAAGCTCAGTCCTCGATATATTGGTCCTTACCAGATTTCGAGGCGGATTGGGAGTGTTGCCTATGAGTTGGAGTTACCCTCAGAGCTAGCCTCTATTCATCCGGTGTTCCATGTTTCAATGTTGAAAAAGTTCTTGGGCGATCCCTCGTTGGTAGTCCCCATTGATAGCATTGGAATTAAGGATAGCTTATCTTATGAAGAGGTTCCGGTCCAAATTCTTGATCGTCAAATTCGCAAATTGAGGAACAAAGAGGTCGTCTCAGTCAAAGTCCTATGGAGGAACCAATTTGTTGAGGAAGCCACATGGGAAGCGAAGGAAGCCATGAAATCTAAATATCCACATCTATTCGTGCCTACCGATGAGAATGTTGAAGGTAATGTCCATTTCCTTGACTTGAATTCGTTTGTGTATTTTGAGTTTGATTGGTAATTTTTTGAGAATTTGATTGATTGAATGGCTGAAATTTTGATTGTGATTTGTACCCCGAGTCCATTCCTGGTTACTCGTCATTCGAGGACGAATGATCCCAAGAGGGAGATAATGTAACACCCCTCAAAATTTTTCCCTAAGATTCGGACCCTTCTTGTATTCGGGTAGGGTTGAACTCGAGTATTGTGGAGCATTTGCATGAGTTAAGATGAGTCCTTGATAAATTGAGAAGTGTTAGAGGTGATGTGGGGTCACAAAAGACCCCTAGGACCAAAATAAGTCCAAAAGATTCATCGTGGCTAAGTTTGAGGAGGAGTTCGCATGAGGGGTTGACTTCTAACGACCCTACCTTTCGATATATGATGATCTGGGTGGACCACGACCTATTAAATTAAAGGTCGTCGAGTCTTCTTTCCAACGCCACCAAGAATGTAAATTTTGGAGTTTGGAGTCAAAAGATATGACGATCCTAAGATGAACTAGCACAATAGAGATTTTCAGGCCTGGGTTGCAATTGCTGAAAAACTGGGCTTGGCGCCGCAGTTGCGCGACGCGCCACTATCGCGCTAGAAATATGCCTCATTAGTTTGGTCTCTGGCGTGGCGCGCCACTAAAAGATGTGCAGGGTTTTTCAAGCCAATTTCCAGAACCTAGAAAATATTGGCCTTGGAGCTGTAAGGGTGCGACGCGCCACTATCGCGCCAAGAATGTGCCTCAGTAGTTTGGTCCTTGGTGCAACGCGCCACTACGAGATGTGCAGGTTTTAGGCGTAATCAGCCTGGCGCTGCAATGGCGCGATGCGCCACTATCGCGCCAAGAGCATCTTTGCCTATTTTTAGAACTTTTTGAGAAGGGGCAATTTGGGAATTGTCCCAAATTATATATGTATCACCCTAGACCATTTTGGGATCATATTTTGCAGCCACTCTCTCTCTCTAAAAAGCCTAGGAGTTCCTCTCTCTCTCTCTTCTTCTTCTTCTTCTCTATTTCCAATAAGAAAAGTTCCAAGAGCTTCAAGATTTGAGTCCTCCATTGAAGACCCAACATCAAGGTTTCCTTCAAGTCTTTACTAAGGTATGTAAGGCTATCCAAAACATGAGTTGAGTCCACCCATGTGCCCTACTCTTGCTTTGAGGCTAGATGTCCATGAAAAATAGAGTTTCTTGGTATGATTTATGTTTGAATGAGTTTTGTCCCCTATTTATTTGATGTTATATGTGTTGATGTTGTTGAGCTAAGAAGTTCCTAAAACCTTCATGTTAGTATGAGTTGATGGAGATGACTTGTTATTATGTTTTGTTGATTCTCTTTAGCCATGTGATTATGTTGCTTAAGTCAATTTCCTTAAATGTGTTATCTTACTTGAATCGTTGAGCTAAAGTCATAGAGTTGTGATGAGTCTTGAGAAGATGTCATAAATGCTTACCTAATTGAGGCTTGACTGAGTTAATTGGAGGATAGAATTGATGAGTGGACGAGGTCCTAAATGGAACTTACCATTATGACTTAATTGAGTTGAGAATGAGGATAGAGTTGATGAGTGGGAAATATTCCACATAAAACTAGCCGTGAGGGCTTGTTTGAGATGATTGGAGGGAGTCTTATGAGCATAGAGTCATGGGAGGAGTATCGAGCACCAAAGCGGGTAAGAGTATAGTCCATACTCGAACCCCAAAAATTACGCCGCCAACGTAGGTAGGGATGGAACCGTTAAAGTCGGATGCTTCCCATGGGATCGAACCGTTAAAGTCGGATGTTTCCCATTTTATTATCCTGAAATGATAGGACTTGACTAATCGATGGTATCCATGATTATGGAGGCGTTCATGCCCTGGCAAGGTATGGACGGATGTGGCAACAACATCTGATTGTTGTACTATCACCGGCTTATAGGTGATGGTTGTCGGATAAGAGAAACTCCCATTTAGGTCTTGATAGTGCTCCGAGTCAGTTGAGTTGAGTGGTTCATGAGTTAGTCCCGTCTAAACTATTTTTATTAGACTTAGGACATTTGAGTGAGTTGTCATGTATATATATATATGAGTTGAGGTCCTGAGTTGATATTGATGTCTTCTTGATGTTTGTTTCATCCGGCCATTTTACATACTCGTACATTCCATGTACTGACGCCATTTGGCCTGCATCATTTCATGATGCAGAGATAGGTACTAGAGATCATCGACCGACGCTCCGTTGAAGATCCACATACTCTCTCAGCTAGTTGGTGAGTCCTCCTAGTTTTCGGAGGATCTTGAGCTCCTTGCATAGTTTCATTTTGTCTCTGTATTTTGATTGTTGGTAGCCATGGGCTTGTCATTGGCACCTTCCAGACTTTGATAGAGGCTTCATAGACTAGAGTGTGGGGAGGTTGGACTGTTATTTTGAGGAGTCCTATTATTCTTATTTTGTAGAGTTAAACATGTTTGGCCTTCGGCCCCCATATTGTAACTAGCATGTTATAATTGAGCCTTCCTTTGAGCGTATATGACTAAATGACGGAATGATTGAGTTAGGTGGTTCGCTTGAAGGTCAGAAATGGCTTTCAAGTGCCGGTCACGTCTAGGGTACCCTCCCGGGGCGTGACAGATTTACTTATAGTGTTTGGGCTGGATCGCAAGATGACATGAAAAGCACTTCAGGATATTGTTTCACTCTCGGATCAGGTGTCATTTGCTGGTGCATAAAAAGGCAAGGGCTTGTGGCTCAATCAATAGTTGAACTGAGTACATTGCTACCTCGGGTGTTGTTAATCAAGCTTTATGATTGAGAAAAATCTTGACTGATTTGGGATTTCATCCAAGCAAAGCAGCTGAAGTCCTTTGTGACAAATATGTTGTTGCCATGGTAAAGGATCTAGTCTTTCATAGAAAGACTAAACACATTAAAATCAAATACCATTCCATTCGAGAAGCTGAAAGGGAGAATGGAGTTCAACTTTTGCATTGTTGTGGTGAAGATCAACTAGCTGATATCTTTACAAAGATGCTACAGAAACAAAGATTTGAGCTTCTTAGAGCTAAGCTTGGAGTATCCAGCAACACTTGCATCAAGGAGGAGTGATGAAGGGTGCTGATTTTTGAATATGTTGGTAAGTGTTGTCAACTTAGTACTTTTGTCTTGATATTTTGTTGTAACTTTTGGATTTTTTTTACTGTAAAGTTCTAGAATTCATAAGGTAGTTGTAATGTGTGGTGAAGCTTTATTCAAAGCTTAATATAAGGAAGTATGTTTCAGGATTTAAGGGACTTGACATACCACTTTATGTAAATACTAGTTCTTAAAAACGTGAGTTTCACGTTGGACCCCTAATTGTTAAACCAGAAATAAAGTGAAAAAGACTAATTTAGACAATACTATATATATATACACCATCAGATATAATAACCTTATTTTTGTTTATAACTTATGTTCTCTTAATCGTGCCTTTTATTTTTCAACTTATTCTTTGTTTTATGAAATAACAACATCCACTGTTGTATAATCTGCCAGGACAATATAATTTATATAGATAATAATTTTGTTCGTACACATAGAAGTGACATAAATAAAGAAAAGAAAGGAACAATGGGGGAATTTCTTCTTTTTCTGTTCTTTGAACTGGATAAATGAAGTAATTCAGTGCATCTCAAATGATGATAGTATATAATATGATTTCTGCGTTGCCCCAAACATGAATACAAAAAATGAGTTTGTCTAACAAGAATAAATTTACCCGTATGTTATAATTGGAGTTGAGCAAAATAATACCAATGAAAAAATAAGTCTTGCAGGGAAGAGGGGAGCTTATTATATGGAAGAGAAATAAAGGACAAAGTAACAAAGTAATTGATACTCTATTTATCTACTTTATAAAGTGTAGTATAAATAAGAAGAAATTGTATAACTGATAGATATTGAGAAGACCAAACAAATGAAAGCTAGAATGGGAAAAATTGATGTTACAATTGACCTTTAAGAATATTTGCACCACGTTTAATTCAATTGAGTTTTATTCATTTAATTAATAGAAGATAAATAATAAGAACATCAAACAAATAAAAGATAAAATGGGAGAAGATTGATGTTGCAAATCTAAATAATGACATTTATAATTAAACCACGTCTAATGGAATTGAATTTTTATTCATTTAATAGAGATAAAGTTTTAATTTTGAAGAATTAAATCTAATTTAAATTTTTTGTAATCAAAATATTATTATTAATTAGATGTTGATTTAGTAGAGGGGTAATATGGTAATCCAATTTCGAAGATAGGAGCTTCCCACTTTTAATAAAATACTAGTTTAGAGTACGTGCGATGCACTTGTGTGTCACGATAATATTAAAAATTGCATACAAAAATAATAAAGAATAAATTATAATAAATGCAATAATATTTATTTAACTGAAAAATATGTTTTTTTCTAATTTTAGTATACGTGTATTATTACACGTGTATGTCGTGTCAATTAATTAGCACTAAAATATTATAAAATTAATGATATAATAATTGAAGAAAAATAATGCAAAGACGATTTTGTTTAAAACCAAATCTTTTAATAAAGGTCAAAAAATTTAAATAACATTATTAAGACTTTCGTGCTTTTAATATAGTACAGATTATATATGATGTAAACTTTTGTTGTATGAAAAGAATAAAAGTGATCTGCTTCTTTTTACTAGATTATCTCTCTGTTTTCATATTTGTTTTTCTCTCTATCCTTCAGACCTTCAATTACTTTGTGGAAAAAAATGTTGTCATCTTCAATATGTTTGTAACTTACATTGACCTTCTATCGCTATGTGGAAAGAAAATGTTGTCTTTCTTCATGTCACAACCCGATTCCAGGGGTGATATCACTTGTCCTTTCTCATCGGACAAGTCAGACTAAAACCAAACATTTCGATAAATAAAGTGGAAACAGTCGAAATAGGTAAATAATAAACCAAAAGCGGAAGTCTTTCACTTAAATATCCTTAAAGATTGGTTGTCACATGTACAAGCCGCTAAAAAAAGTAAAACTAAAATGAAAGTACAAGTCTCAATATGTCTTCAACTCTCAAATAGAGTAAAGCATAAAAATACAGGAAGTACTTGAGTTCGCTGGATATCAATGACTACCTCTCTCAACTTCTAGATGCCTCAAATGATCGAGAAAAGAGACGATGATCAAAATTCAAGCTCAGAACCTATACAAGGATAGAAGCAAGGGTGAGTACCAAACAACGCGGTATCCAGCAAGCTAACTAGAAAAACTAAGTAAATCTAAAAGAATACGCGAACTCCGTTTTCAACCCAACCGAATCTCCAGACTACAACCTGCACAAAAATCATCCCAACCTAACAGTTCATACTATACAGTTCAATAAGATACAGATCACAGCTAAATATCACAAGATGTATCGTACAAGTACTCACAAGTCGCAAACAAGTATCAAATTGTCAACTCAAATATGCAGAATATGTATATGCACAGTCAATGATCATGCTTATGTGCAGTTGCCGACAAAGACCTCGGCATGATAAACTCTGACTGGAAATGACCTTGGCCTCATAGTCTCTGACCAGAAATGACCTCGGTCCCACAACTTCGCCGTAAATGACCTCGGCAATATAATCTTGTCAAAAATAACCTCGGCAATATAATCTCACCGAAAATAAACTCGGCAATATAATCTCTCACCGAAAATAAACTCGGCAATATAATCTCGCCGGAAATGACCTCGGTAATATAATCTCATCGGAAATGACCTCGGCAATATAATCCCACCAGAAATGACCTCGACAATATAATTCTGCCCGAAATGACCTCGGCAATATAATTCCATCATATACCTCTCATCACAGTGTTTCAAAACCCATGCAAACAGCATGCTCACACAAGTAATGAGGAATAATCAATTCACACAAACCGCAATCACAATTAGACTATCAAGTATTTCATCAAATACACATAGATATCTAGATTATGACATGTAAGTTTCAATACTCAACAATATCACACATCATTTTTTATTAACCCTGTCGATTCATTTTTAGATTAATTTATCACAATTAAACCCATAACATCATCCCCATTACGCCCTAACACATATACAATGGGATATTCGAGAATTCTAAAAGATTCACGGAGTTTTAAAAGTCCATTGCCTTAACCAAGATGTGATAAATCAATCCACGTGTGCCTTGCCCTTCCGAGTATACTCCGAATCTCCACAATCTATTCATGTATTGATTCACAATCAGATACTAACTCCAACGATACAAAAAATGTGAAATTCGGTGAAAAAAGGGTCAAAGGCTCAAAATTCGACTTCGCACAATTTAAATTTGGAAATTTTTGGATGAAATTGTTCCTCTTAGTCTTAGGAACTCAATATCGAAAACCGTTTCAAAAAATCAGCCCTAATCAAGTCACAATCAATGATTTAAGATTTTTCTCAAGTTCTTGAAAAAGGGTCATTTTCACCCATTCAAATCTCCAAATACATGTTAGAATCATCGATTAATCAATGGAAAATGATGAAGTAGGGTCAAAATAACTTACCCAATGAAATGCCACGGGAAAACCCTCTTCAAATCACCTATCCAAGCTTTCCAAACTCAAAAATGGTGGAAAACACCTTAAACCCCGTCAAAACCTCCTCTGATGTCGCCTAAGTGACAGGGGTTTGCTTCAGCGGACCCTCGCTTTTACGGGATTTGGGTCGCCTTTGCGACCCCCGCCCTTTCACTACAGAGGACACTTTGGTCATTTTTTGTGATCCTTCACAAAAACCGGCCATCGCTTTTGCGATAGGGGGTTCGCTTAAGCGGATGTCGCTTTTGCGACACCCCCTTCGCTTAAGCGAAGGCACCAGAACCAACAACTTTCAACAAGTCTCAAAGTCTTCGAATTGACCCTCAGGATTTGTTCGGGATCCCGTATAGAAAAATCATATATGCATCCCCACTAAACTCGATATTCTGAATTCATCGGAACCATCGAAATTCGATTTTGAGACCTCTTTAACCCCAAAATTAAAAAGTCGCATCTAAATCAACTTTATGCCTCAAAAGATCAAAACACCCTCGGAGCTTCTGAAAATTACACAGAAACTCTCCCTAGGCCTAAAATCACCCTCCGAATCCAACGAATTCGGCGAAATTCAATTTCGAGCATCCAATCCTCAAATGTTGACCAAAGTTAAACCTATGGCCAAAAAGTCAACTATTTCCAACTCAACCCCTCAAATCCACGATATGACCCCAAATGCGATTCCGTCAACTCTCCTAGACCAATTTCAATATTTCAGAACTAATGGAATCGACAGAATTCTATTCTGAGACTCAAAATTCTAAATGACCTCAAGTACCACTTTTGAGCAATTCTAAACCTCTAAAACTCAATGTTTACCAAAAATCTCCACTTTTTCAAGAAAACTATGGAACCGACATCAAATATCAATCAAATATGACTCGCGAAAACTATTGGGAGGGGTAAAATAGTTATTTTTATGAAAAAATACAAAAATGACCATCAGGGTCATTACACTTCAAGACTTCAACCTTCAATAACAAAAGATTTTAGACTTTTCAACGTTATTATATACTAGTTCTCGGAACGTGCGTTGCACGTTTATCTCAAAATACTTTATATAAATTTTGTATTCTAGATGACATAGTTTATCCCCTTTCAAATCTATTGGTATTAATTAAAAAAAAATAAAAAAATCTTCATTTTTGCGATAGAAAATACATATATCATCATTTTAAAAAGAATACACTCTTAATTATAAAATTGACTAAAAGTACATAAAGTAAAAATAACTAACTATTATACAAATACAATATATATTCAAATGAGGAAGCTAAAATACTGCATGCTGGCTAATGTATAATATGTGTAAACTTCTATTGGCAGTATTATATATAGATTTTTATACTTGCCTTCTTAAACTATAGTAAGAAGAATTAAAAAAAGTTCATGTGCATTCTCAGCTAACACAACTAACGATCTAAGAATATTTGATAAATGAAAGAGCAAGACTTGAGGAAAATGAATCATTTTTTTCTTTATACAGTTTTTCTCTTGGATGTGTCTTTTTATTTTCTCTTTGATATATTTATTATTTGGAAATGTTACAGTATAATGTCCTAAATTCTACCAATGAAGAGGGTGACAAATATTACAATATAATGCCTTAAATTCTACAATGAATGCACAACAGAAGTACAAGCATCCAATTTTTAGAGATTTATTAGCTTGTCATCATTTTAGCAACTTGCATTAACATAGTGTAGTAATTGAAATCTTAACGTACAATTACGCATATGTACTTCTCTTGTGGTATATATAGAATATGTAAGTAGACGGAGTTTGACCCATAATTAAGATTCAAGGAAACTAAACAGACTAATTTAACAATATGAACTTTATATCAAGTAGAACACCTCACTTTTCAATATTCATACTTATACGATAACACTTGCTAAGAAAATTATTACAAGACTTATTTTATATTTATCCTATAAAATAAAATGGAAACATATAATGTCCAATCACATATAACTTGATGTAAGAATCATTTTTCTTATGGATATCTTACTTAAACTAAATAGATTTTTAAATTGACTACAATCATAAAATCTGATAATAAAATTCATAAAATTGTATTTAACTCAATTTCTTCTTCATAACAAACTAATTGCCTAATATAGTGTACGTTATTGCAGCCAAAATGAACATTACATAATCGACAATTAAAAAAGTAGGAAAAAAAATGTGGTCAACATGAGGAAGCATAAGGAAATACTTCATCTCCAATAGCTCTGTTCCCAGAAATTTTCAACCTCCTATGCTTGTTTTCCCTCCTTTCCCCACAAGCCCATTATATATTCCACTTTTACAGGATTAACTTATAAATCACAATTCTTCATTTTTATAACCTCTACTAAATGGTTAATGAGTTTATTATGATTTAAAGCGTCTGGCCATTTAACATGACAATTTTTTTTTTGCTTGTGAGTGAGTGAAGAAATAACGTACGAAATCACAGAGAAGTTAAAGAGGTGTTATTAACTTCAAAATTGGTGAATATTATATCAATGAAGAATGTCTATTCATTTATTACTTTAATGCATTATTGAATATATCAATTTATGTAGAATGACCATTAAGATACATTCAGGTGAATTTGGTCTATATAGAATGATTTTTGCAACGTTTTAAATTCTCCATAATTTGATCATCATGACAAAATGAAACTGATGATTAATGCGTATTCATTTAATATTAAAAAATATCAATATATCCAATAAATAACTGTAGAAAAAATTATAAAATTTTATTATTTATTTAACTATATGTTTTATTAATGGTATTATTGTAATAACTCAATTTCATAGGGTTATTTTGGTATTTCAACTTTCAACTATTGTTATTCCCACTTTTAGTAATATTTGATGATCTTCAAGATTGATACACCTCTTGTGCGCTGTCGAAAAGATTTAGTTCCCATTCAATATTGTTCAATGTTTAATAATCGTGCATCAATTTAAGTGGGGAAATTGATGAAAATGAAGCAATCCAAACGTCTCTACTTTTGAGGATTAAGAGAAATTGAGTAGATCAATTAAAATTGTTCCTTTTTTTCCCACTAATTTGATACAAGGAATTAAAAAAAAATTCTACTGCGTACAATAATAAAGGTCTTTAAACTATTTTCCTAGTAATATTTAACAAGCCACATCAAAATGTTCTGCAATCTGAGGATCGAAGGCAATATAATTGGCAAACTAGAATATGCAACTAAGGTCAAGACTTTTGGAGTAAACTGGTGGAGGTAATCTGGTCTAACTATTTCCATTAACTTTTCAGTTAAAGGTAGTTTGTAGCTACTACTGCTGCATTGATACAGGAACATTTTGTGGGGTCCATCCCATGAATCGTTTTTTCTTTTGTCAACAATTGCTGCAATCAGTTTTTCAAAAGAGCAGTCGAAATTTCAGTCCAAAATGGCTGCCCACTTTTTTAGCAAATTTGCAATTGCAAATTGCTTATGTTTGTCAAACAAAATGGGCGATAGTAGGTGGGTCTTCAACTCCTCATTTGATACACTCAATTCACAGATAGAGAGAAATTTTTTTTGAGCTGTGAGGTATACATATACTATAAGAAAATAGTCTGTGAAGAAAAATAAAGTGTGAATAATATTTTTAGTAAGGTGGATGATCAAAAGAGTGTTGTTTGTCTTCATAGAAAATCAAACCATTAAAGATATTGACAAAGCGGAGAAGCTAGTGTGACACCCCGAATTTTTTTTCACAAAGACTCGAACATTTCTTCACGTGTGGGTAGACTCGGACCGGAGGACTTGTAATTCTACACATGAGTTAGGATTAATTCCTAAGTATTTGAAGTGTGTTAGATGTGTTTAGGGGTCATAAGGGATCTCTAACACCAAGTCGAGTTCAAAGAACTCCAATCGATTAAGTTTTCGGACGAGTCAGTATAAGAGTCAACTTCAAATGACCATATCTCCTAGGATATAAAGAACTGGGTGGCCCACGACCTACCAAATTAAAGATCATTGAGTTTTCTTTCCAACTCCACCAAGATTGCAATTTTTGGAGTTTGGAGTCAAAAGTTATGGTCATTCTACTACAGACTAGTATTGCAGGGATTTCAGGCCTGGGCGAAATTTAGGCTTGGCGCTCCAGTGGCGCCCCACGCCACTATAGCGCCAGAAAATAGCCTCAGTAGTTTAGGGCTTGGCGCGATGCTCCACTATTAGATTTGCAGGGTTTTAAGCCTATTTTGGCTTGGCGCTGCAGTGGCGCGACGCGCCACTATAGCGCCAGCAAGGTTTTTTCCCAATTTTTCAGATTTTTGGAAGAGGGGCAACTTGGACTTTTTCCAAATTATATATACACCATCCTTGAGCATTTTGGACCATTATTTTTGTCACACCCCGATCTCCACAAGGTGTGATGGGCACCTGACCCCGTGCTCGGAGCCGAGCGAACCCGCTAACTCATATTACATTCTCAATCCCTTTAGAATTTTGCATTAAAAAGAAATGAAAAAATATAGCTACGCTTTCCGAATCTTGTTATCCAAAATCTATCATCTCATAAACTCATGACATACTACATAATAACATATCGGCTAGTGACGCCGCTTACAAAGCTGACACTCTATTCCCACGACTCTATCTGCAAAGTCTCTAACTTCGAATGAAACATCATAGCGCGTATACTCTGACTCGGCAGCACTCCAGGAACAAGTGGAGTTGCCAGCCCCGCTGAAACATCTTCTATAGTAGCTTCTACTTGTCTGGGTGTACCTGCGTGGCACGAAATGCAGCCCCCAAAGAAAAGGGGGTCAATACGAGTAATGTACTGAGTATGTGAGGCATGAAAATCAGCATAATAAAGAACATAAGGTATGAACAACCATATCGTAGAATCATAGACATATAGTGAGATAAGAGAGTAACCTGTACATATGAGTGCCCTTTTAGGATGGATACCATGCATGCTTGTCTTATCATATAAAACATATCTTTTTCATATGCATAGAAAATAGAAGTCATATCACCAAACAACGTCGGCGTGCCCACATATGTTCCGCGTCCGGGCATCCCGCGTCCAGAATGAAAATTACTCCAACTGATCAGGTGGGAATGCGTCTATAGCGCCACATATACACCTCCCCATATCCCCCATATACATATACATATACATATACATATAGACAGCATGCAGGAGAGCTCAACGAAAGTCATGTATCTATCGGAGTGACGAAAGGTCGGTAACCTCCGATTATATTATGAATTAATCATGGTCGCTTTGTCTCACCTTGAAGGAACAATCATTATAAGATGAGATTATAAACAAAGGATAATATTAAGAGAACGTAGAATAAGGTCACAATCTCATAAGACGCCAATTCATGTACATATGCACATAGGACCTATTTTCAAAACTCATAGAATAATCGGAATGAGCTATGATTAGCAAAACAAGATAAGAGTCATGTCAAGTATCTTTCGAAAATTACCATGGATTATATCAAAATAAAACTTTTGGAATCATATACGCGTATCTAAGCACGAGAAAATATCCTTTGGAAACTCAAGAAAATTGTCCATCCTAGTGGCTCTACGAATAAGACTTCCTTGAAATTGTATAAAATGTCATTTACTTATTTCATAAAAACCATGCCCAAAAGAAAGAGTAGCTCTATATACTTATGTCAAAACATGTCAAGAGAAAGAAGAGTAAACATTACATACATGAAGCCGTTCTTATATTAGCCATCATAGACATATTCTCATCCTCGACATCATCCATGTCGTTGTAAAACATATCCATCGTCCTTGCCATAAAAGCTTGTAATATTGTAAACCTTTGTTTTGGAAAACTATAGACATTTTGGAAAAGATTGACGGGTTATAGGAAAAAGTAGTCATTTCCTTGGGACTATTGACACCTAGCTTTTGAAAACAAAGAATATATGGAAGCACTTATGAAACCATAACATCGGAATCATGCCTTGAAAAAGAAGGGTAAGCCTTACATACTTATACCAAAGACATGCCAAAAGAAGGAACGGTTAGCTTTACATACCTTGTTCACTTCCTTAGTCACCCCACCTAACTCTTGGCCTTTCCAAAATCTATAACAAGATTAATAAATGCCAACATTAGCTATAGGTATCCAAGAACCTCATTCTAAACTAACATTTTGTCTACCGAAATTTCGACAGCACTTCCCCTGTAAATACACCATCCCCGAGAATCTAACTCGGCCAATTTACCAACAATCATACCAAATCAATATACTACTTTCTCCAAGACCTTCCAATTCCAATAAGAACAATAACAATCTAATCCCTTCTTTCAAATTCAATTACCACAACCCAATAATTTACACACTAACCACATCATACTAACAATATTAGCTTCCATATATGCAAGAACATTATATTAGATTTACAAACTTCTAAAACAAGTCCCCAACTACTACAACTTTATAAGGATCCTTAAGCTTTTCTTAGCAACATAGAATCCATAACAATAACTAAAATACTAAATAGAATCAATTCACCATAACTTGCCAAACCACCCCCATATTCGGCCACAACAACTATATGCATATTTTCATGAATTTTTCCATCCATTCCTATACCTTGCAACAACAACCACATACTACATAAAATTAATCTATTCTTTCCACACAACATCACATACACAGCCAACACCCACATACATATTTTCATGTACTTCATCCATTTCTTCACTCTACAACATATACCAACCATCCATAACATATAGAGAAAATTGAAACCTTGCCTTTTCCACTTAGTTCTTCAACTTGCTAGAATTGTGCCTTGCAAGAATGAATAGTCTTCTTGTTCCAACAATCTCTCTATGTTGATTAGGGCCTTCAACTTGATTGGAATATTAGAAGAATTAATTTTGGAACAAGATTTCAAGGGATAAAATCCCTAGCTATGCCAATTTTCCTCTCTTATTTTTTTTTCCTCTTTTCTCCAAGTTTCTTGAAACTTCTAGAAATTGAAACAAGATGACTACTAAGTCATCTTTGGGCTTTTTCTACTTCTTGAAGTTTCTAGCAACTAGATGTATAGATATAAATAGATAGTAAATGGGTAATGGGCCTTCCTAATTAATGAACTCAATTTCCAAACTTTGGGCCATTTCTTGTTTTGGGCCTCAACTTTCTTATCATTATTCCTTTGTAGCCCAAACTTATGTATCTCACTTTTGTAATTTCCAAACTAATTTCCAAAAATTCCACATAAATTTTTCCCTCGGCCTTCCTCCGTATTTCCACCTCAATGTTTTCTTGAACATTACACCGGTATTAAATAAAATAACTCATAACCTCTTTCCTTGCAAGTCAATTTTTTTTTTCCAAATGCGCAAAAGTGCGAGATGTAACATCCTCCCCCCCTTTAGAACATTCGTCCCCGAATGTTAAATAAAACCTTCTTCAAAATCTTATAGAGACTATAGGGAAAATTCCTTTCTTCCCCCCTAGTGATTAGTTAGCGCTCACACTCATTTCAACTTCTCTATCCGAAAGTACTTGTACTCCAGTGACCCGTGTTTCTAGCTCTGTTATAACACTATCTTCATTCTAGTGGATACCACTTGTTCCACTTAATGGGCTCGCAACGCGTCAATGATTTTGCAGAGCTACGTCCCTCATCCTTGAGGGGTCTTTATACTTTTCACGGCGGAATCACATATCCACAATACTTCTTTATATCTCATAAGCTTTTATCCTTGTCGGGTACCTGAGGTTAACTTCTAATTCTTCTCAATCTCATGTCAATTCTATTTTAATAATGGTCTTATCTTCTCGCCTTTTCATACTACTCCTTCCGTTCGGAGCTATCTATTCCCTTTTTCTTTCTAGAAAATTCCGACAGAGTTTCCTCTATATTCCTTACTATCTCAAACCTGCACTCAGGAAATACCAACAATGCCATGCAAGGCCAACATATATATATATATCCATATCATATCATATCACCTTCGCAATGCCTCACAAGGCTAATATATACATACATTTATAACATCTCATATCCCAGCCGCACAGGGCTTCCTACATTAGGCCAAAACAAAAAGGACAACTTGCCCCATATAACTAGCAAAAACTATACATATCACTCCCCAGCTTGACTCGGTGACCTAGGAGGTGAAGTATGTTCCCCGTCACTATCTGGATGCCATTTGCTTGTCTGTTCCTCATCGTCTTCCTCGCTTGAATCCAAAATATATTGATAGCCAGGAAATTCTTGGTTCACCGACGACCAAGATAGAGGGCTCGAATATATCGTAACACTTACCATAGGAGCTGGCCTGACATAGTGTTCGGTCATAAGAGCAGCTGGCGTGGCTTCTAGAACCACTTTCTTGGTCATCAGATGCTCTTGGGAACCTGTCATTGAGCCTTCTGAAGGATCGGTCTCTATAACATAATCAGTGTCTTCAGAGGGATCCGTCTCAATCGAATAACTAGGGCTCCGCCTGCTTGGTCCTGGAGCCTGAGGTCCCATGTGTACCCTAGGGACCTTCTCCGCACCCCCTATACTGTTTAGAGCTGGTCTCTTCATCTCCCACCACAGCCTGTACCCACCTGCAAGAAAGAGGGTCAGAAACAAGCTTCCCGTAGAGGTCTGACCGTACATCTCGTAGTCCGTTAGAAGGAGATTATCCTGATAGACAGCTCTATCGCACGATCTAAGATAATAAAAGAAGGTAATATCCTGAATGTCCTATAGACTCCTGTTTATAAATGTGGCCGGCTTCACACCCATAAACAAGACTCTACTAGACACGACTTTGCAGACAACCCTTTGACCGACCTGCTCTGATACCACTCTGTCACACCCCGATCTCCACAAGGTGTGATGGGCACCCGACCCCGTGCTCGGAGCCGAGTGAACCCGCTAACTCATATTACATTCTCAATCCCTTTAGAATTTTGCATTAAAAAGAAATGAAAAAATATAGCTACGCTTTCCGAATCTTGCTATCCAAAATCTATCATCTCATAAACTCATGACATACTACATAATAACATATCGGCTAGTGACGCCGCTTACAAAGCTGACACTCTATTCCCACGACTCTATCTGCAAAGTCTCTAACTTCGAATGAAACATCATAGCGCGTATACTCTGACTCGGCAGCACTCCAGGAACAAGTGGAGTTGTCAGCCCCGCTGAAACATCTTCTATAGTAGCTTCTACTTGTCTGGGTGTACCTGCGTGGCACGAAACGCAGCCCCCAAAGAAAAGGGGGTCAGTACGAGTAATGTACTGAGTATGTAAGGCATGAAAATCAGCATAATAAAGAACCATATCGTAGAATCATAGACATATAGTGAGATAAGAGAGTAACCTGTACATATGAGTGCCCTTTTAGGCCGGATGCCATGCATGCTTATCTTATCATATAAAACATATCTTTTTCATATGCATAGAAAATAGAAGTCATATCACCAAACAACGTCGACGTGCCCACATATGTCCCGCGTCCGGGCATCCCGCGTCCAGGATGAAAATTACTCCAACTGATCAGGTGGGAATGCGTCTATAGCGCCACATATACACCTCCCCATATCCCCCATATACATATACATATACATATACATATACATATACATATACATATACATATACATATACATATACATATACATATATATATATAGACAGCATGCAGGAGAGCTCAACGAAAGTCATGTATCTATCGGAGTGACGAAAGGTCGGTAGCCTCCGATTATATTATGAATTAATCACGGTCGCTTTGTCTCACCTTGAAGGAACAATCATTATAAGATGAGATTATAAGCAAAGGATAATATTAAGAGAACGTAGAATAAGGTCACAATCTCATAAGACTCCAATTCATGTACATATGCACATAGGACCAATTTTCAAAACTCATAGAATAATCGGAATGAGCTATGATTAGCAAAATAAGATAAGAGTCATGTCAAGTACCTTTCGAAAATTACCATGGATTATATCAAAATAAAACTTTTGGAATCATATACGCGTATCTAAGCACGAGAAAATATCCTTTGGAAACTCAAGAAAATTGTCCATCCTAGTGGCTCTACGAATAAGACTTCCTTGAAATTGTATAAAATGTCATTTACTTATTTCATAAAAACCATGCCCAAAAGAAAGAGTAGCTCTATATACTTATGTCAAAACATGTCAAGAGAAAGAAGAGTAAACATTACATACATGAAGCCGTTCTTATCTTAGCCATCATAGACATATTCTCATCCTCGACATCATCCATGTCGTTGTAAAACATATCCATCGTCCTTGCCATAAAAGCTTGTAATATTGTAAACCTTTGTTTTGGAAAACTATAGACATTTTGGAAAAGATTGACGGGTTATAGGAAAAAGTAGTCATTTCCTTGGGACTATTGACACCTAGCTTTTGAAAACAAAGAATATATGGAAGCACTTATGAAACCATAACATCGGAATCATGCCTTGAAAAAGAAGGGTAAGCCTTACATACTTATACCAAAGACATGCCAAAAGAAGGAACGGTTAGCTTTACATACCTTGTCCGCTTCCTTAGTCACCCCACCTAACTCTTGGCCTTTCCAAAATCTATAACAAGATTAATAAATGCCAACATTAGCTATAGGTATCCAAGAACCTCATTCTAAACTAATATTTTGTCTACCGAAATTTCGACAGCACTTCCCCTGTAAATACACCATCCCCGAGAATCTAACTCGGCCAATTTACCAACAATCATACCAAATCAATATACTACTTTCTCCAAGACCTTCCAATTCCAATAAGAACAATAACAATCTAATCCCTTCTTTCAAATTCAATTACCACAACCCAATAATTTACACACTAACCACATCATACTAACAATATTAGCTTCCATATATGCAAGAACATTATATTAGATTTACAAACTTCTAAAACAAGTCCCCAACTACTACAACTTTATAAGGATCCTTAAGCTTTTCTTAGCAACATAGAATCCATAACAATAACTAAAATACTAAATAGAATCAATTCACCATAACTTGCCAAACCACCCCCATATTCGGCCACAACAACTATATGCATATTTTCATGAATTTTTCCATTTCATTCCTATACCTTGCAACAACAACCACATACTACATAAAATTAATCTATTCTTTCCACACAACATCACATACACGGCCAACACCCACATACATATTTTCATGTACTTCATCCATTTCTTCACTCTACAACATATACCAACCATCCATAACATATAGAGAAAATTGAAACCTTGCCTTTTCCACTTAGTTCTTCAACTTGCTAGAATTGTGCCTTGCAAGAATGAATAGTCTTCTTGTTCCAACAATCTCTCTATGTTGATTAGGGCCTTCAACTTGATTGGAATATTAGAAGAATTAATTTTGGAACAAGATTTCAAGGGATAAAATCCCTAGCTATGCCAATTTTCCTCTCTTATTTTTTTCCCCTCTTTTCTCCAAGTTTCTTGAAACTTCTAGAAATTGAAACAAGATGACTACTAAGTCATCTTTGGGCTTTTTCTACTTCTTGAAGTTTCTAGCAACTAGATGTATATATATAAATAGATAGTAAATGGGTAATGGGCCTTCCTAATTAATGAACTCAATTTCCAAACTTTGGGCCATTTCTTGTTTTGGGCCTCAACTTTCTTATCATTATTCCTTTGTAGCCCAAACTTATGTATCTCACTTTTGTAATTCCCAAACTAATTTCCAAAAATTCCACATAAATTTTTCCCTCGGCCTTCCTCCGTATTTCCACCTCAATGTTTTCTTGAACATTACACCGGTATTAAATAAAATAACTCATAACCTCTTTCCTTGCAAGTCAATTTTTTTTTCCAAGTGCGCAAAAGTGCGAGATGTAACAATTTTTAGCTTGTCTCTCTCTCTAAAAAGACCTAGAAATTTTCCCTCTCTTCCTCTTCTTCTTCCACAAATCCATCCCCAACAAAGGGTGCCTTCAAGAGTTTCAAGGATTCAAGCCTTCCATTGAAGACCTAACATCAAGGTTTCTTCAAAGTATTCAAACAAGGTATGTAAGGCTAACCTAAAATATGGATTGAGTTCTTCCATATGCCCATAGATGTGTTGGTTAGGAGTTGTGAAAGAGTTGCACCTTCTAGAAAGATTTTCTTGAAAGTTTTCCCTAAACTAAGGAATGTTTTTAGATACAAATGGTTGATTGATGATTTTAATGACTTGAGTTACTAAATAGTTATTTTTCATATTATTAACTACAAATGTATCTTTGTATATAGATTTATAGGTATTGACGATATTCTTGAGTTGAGTCTTGTTGAAAGTATGGATTCATGTTTCATTCACATGAACCCAAGATGAGATTTCTTGTCATAAATGTCTTGAGGTTGAGATGGATAGTTGTGTGTATATAGGTATTGATTGGAATGAAAATAATGAATTGGTTAGTTAAGAATGTCCCTTTGCTTCTATAAAATGAACATAGGACAAAAATAAGGATTTTGGAGTAGATGTTTGATGATTGATGTGATGATGATACTTGACAATGATGTGATGATAATGTTTGATGATGATGTAAATGATAATATATGATGATGATGTGATGATGATGTTTTGATGATGATGTGAGTGATGACGTGAATGGTGCTTATTTAATATGTGTAGAATGATTGATGAAGAGGTATATTGATGAGGATGTTATGTGATGAAGTGGATTGGAGTCTAATGTGATTATGTGATATGTGATTTACCTAATTTGATATGGTTGGAGTCTTATGAGCATTTTGAAAATAAATGATTTTGGAACCATTTTTGCATAAATTATTTATACACTATTTTGAGTTTAAAGAGTAATTATTTTCATCTATGATTTGAAAAGAGTTTAAGCATGAGTTGAGTTTGAGAAGTATTTTAATTATTTTTGAACACGAGTATTTTGAGTATAAGTGAGTTGAGTATTTTTACTTTAAAATGTTGATTTTTGAGATTGTATAGATTTTAAAGAGAAGAGTTTGATGATTTGAGATGAGTCGATTAGAAAGAAGGTCCAATGAGGCCAGATTTGATTGAGTTTTGAAAAGAGTCCAATGAGACTAAATGAGTTGATTTGAAAGAGTCCGATGAGACTAAATGAGCATTTTGAGTATTTTACTCACTTGATAGATATGAGCATATTGAGTCTTGGGAGGAGTATCGAGCACCGAATTGGGTAAGAGTATAGTCCATACTCGAACCAATAAACTACGTCGCCAAACGTAGGAGGGGATTGAACCGTTAAAGTCGGATGCTTCCCCAAAATGTTTGTCCTGACATTATAAGACTTGGTTGGATTGGATCTATGATTGGTTGATTCGTTCATACCCTGGAAAGGTATGAACGGACGTGGCAACAACGTCGGCTTGTTGTACTATCACTCGCTCATATGGTGATGGTTGTCGGTTAGAGAAACTTCTAATTGAATGGATTGTGCTTGATCTGATTGGTTTGATTGTGATTGCAGATGATTGAGTTGAATTGCAAAACATTGCATAATTTAATTTGCATATTTATTGAGTTGAGTCCTTTGAGTTGATTGTTGAGTTGATTTTATATGATCGGATTAGGGGATATGGGATGGATTGTATTATATGATATGTGATTGGATAAGTGTATGGTGGAAGGGTATATGATTGGATTGGATTGGATCATATATGACCGGATTGAACCAATTGTATACGATTGGATTGAATCGGATGATATACGATTTGATTGAATTGTATTGTGTATGATTGGATTGGATTGTATGATGTGTGATTGGTCTTTGTCTAAAAATGTATTCTTACTTTAGACTTATGACGCCTTATTTGAGTCTCTCTTATCTTTCTGATTTGAGATATTTGGACCGCTGCTATTCTTCCTTGAGTTATGTTTCATTCTGCCATATTACATACTCGTACATTCCACGTACTGACGTCCATTTGGACCTGCATCGTTTCATGATGCAGAGACAGATTTTAGAGATCGTCAATAGGAGCATCATTGGGGATCTATTCGCACCCAGCGTATTGGTGAGTCCTCCCCTACATTCAGAGGACACCGTCTGTGTATTCTTGCATCGAGTTAGCCCTTTTCATTTTGATTTGAGGTAGCCATGAACATGTCATTGGCACCGATTAGATAGTAGTGATAGAGGCTTCATAGACTAGATAGTGATGGGTCGATTGAGTACTTCTATCTTTGAGTTATTCTTGTCAAACTATTTTTAACGACAAATATTTTAGTTGATCTGTTGGCCCATGGCCTTTATTCTTCGAGTTGGATGGGTGATTTAAGTTGCCCGCTAAATTATTCTTTATTTTAAAAATTTCCGCTGAATGAATGAATGAACGGATGTGTGATCAGGATATGTGGTTCGCTTGGGAGCCAGAAATGGTTTCTGAGTGCCGGTTACGTCTAGGGTACCCTCCCGGGGCGTGACAGCTAGAATCTTCAAGTTCTGATGGCGTAGTCCATCTCGATCAAGTTCCTCAAACAAATGTGTATGATGTTGGAGGGATTGATGATCATGGTGATGTTCAGAATCAAGTCCCAGATCAAAATGTTGATACTGATAATAACAATGATGTTGTTGTTGATGATGCTCCTGCTAAGCTGTGGAAGAAACAAACAATCCTTGTAGGAGGTCCACAAGACAACGTATTCCTTCCTCTCGCTATTCACCTAATGAGTATGTGCTACTTACTGACAGGGGTGAACCTGGGTGTTATAAGGAGGCCATTGAAGATGAGAATAAGGATAAATGGACTGAAGCCATGCAAGATGAAATGAAATCTTTGCATGAGAACCACACTTATGAGTTGGTGAAATTGCCTAAAGGCATGAAATCTTTGAAGAACAAGCGGGTGTTCAAAGTTAAAGTTGAAGAACACAGCTTGAAGTCCAGATACAAAGCTAGATTGGTTGTTGAAGGATTTGGTCAAAGGAAAGGTATTGACTTTGACGAAATATATTTTCTTGTTGTGAAAATGTCCTTCATTCATACAGTTCTTGATTTAGCTGCTAGTCGTAATTTAAAGATTGAGCAGACGGATGTGAAGACGACTTTTATTCACGGTGACCTAGAAGAGGAGATTTATATGGAACAACCTAAGGGCTTCAAAGTAAATGGTAGAGAAAATTTTGTGTGCAAACTCAAAAAAAGTCTCTACGGGCTAAGGCAAGCTCCTAGACAGTGGTACAAAAAGTTTGAATCTGTTATGGGGGAGCAAGTCTACAAGAAGACTTCTTCAGATCATTGTGTATTTGTACAAAAAAAATTGACGATGATTTTATCATGCTCTTGCTATATGTAGATGATATGTTGATTGTGGTTAGAAATACTTTCAAAATTGACGAGCTGAAGAAAGAGTTTTGTAAGTATTTTGCTATGAAAGACTTGGGTCATGCCAAACAAATTTTGGGCATGAGAATTACTCATTTGAGGGATGAAAGGAAGATTTATATATCACAAGAAAAGTACATTGAACGTGTACTAGAGCGCTTGAACATGAAGAAATGTAAAGCTGTTAGCATACCTCTTGCAGGTCATATGAAGTTGAGCAAGAAGATGTGTCCTATAGCTAGGGAGAAAAAAGAGAACATGGCCAAAGTTTCATATTTCTCCGTCGTTGGAAGTCTAGTGTATGCAATGGTATGCACTAGACCTGATATTACTCACGCAGTTGGTGTTATCAGGAAGTTTCTCGACAATCCAAGAAAATAGCATTGGGAAGCTGTAAAGTGGATACTCAGGCATCTGAGAGGAAGCTCAGATAAATGTTTGTGTTTTGGATGATCAAATCCAATCTTGAAGGGCTATACAGATATTGATATGACAGGTGACCTTGATAATAGAAAATTTACTACTAGATATTTGTTTACTTTTTCAGGAGGAGCTATATCATGGCATTCGAAGTTGCAGAAGTGTGTTGCACTGTCTACAACTGAATCTGAGTATATTGCGGCTAATGAAGCTGACAAAGAGATGATATGGCTCAAGCAATTTATTTAAGAGCTTGGCTTGCATCAAAAGGAGTATGTCGTCTATTATGACAGCCAAAGTGCAATAGACTTGAGCAAGAACTCTACGTACCATGCAAATACAAAACACATAGACGTGAGATATCACTGGATTCGAGAAAAGATAGAAGACGAATCTATACATGTTGAAAAGATTTCTACAACTAAGAATCCTACAGATATGTTGACCAAAGTGGTAACAAGGGACAAGTTCGAATTGTGCAAAGAACTTGTTGACATGAGCTCTCTCTGAAAAAATGAAGTTACCTCATTTTGATGCATGGGACTTGGGGGGGGGGGTTAGATTTGTGGGGGTCTATCCCATGAAACTTTTTTCCTTTGGTCAACAATTGCTGTAATTGTTTTTCAAAAGAGCAGCCGAAATTTCAGTTCAAAATGGCTGCCCACTTTTTCAACAAATTTGCAATTGCAAATTGCTGATGTTTGTCAAACAAAATGGGCGATAGTAGATGGGAATAGGAGCTCTTCCACTCCTCATTTGAAACACTCAATTCACAGATAGAGAGAAAAATATTTGAGCTGTGAGGTATACCATAGATTATAAGAAAATAGTCTGTGAAGAAAAATAGAGTGTGAGCAATATTTTTAGTAAGGTGGTGATCAAAAGAGTGTTATTCCTTTTGAGTGTGAGGTAGTCATTTTGAGCATTGTACTTGGTACTACCCAGTGTAAAATTTCTTACTATAGTGATATCAGTTGCTCCTCTTGGTTCGTAGTTTTTCCCTTATTTAAAAGAGTTTTCACATAAACTTTTTGGTGTCATTATTTTGCCATTTTATTTCTACTATTTTTGACTATATATATTTTGTGTTAGTCCGTGTTTTTTCCAACACATTTCTCATTATGCTTCTCAATCGCCATTTCTGAATCTTGCGCTTTACTCATGTGATCATTTCTGTCACATCGTATCAATCTTTAGTGCAAGTTTTAATGCGGCGTTGCCTCTTCTTGCTTTCTTTATTATAACGGGGAATTTTTCTCATGGTTTGCTAAGAGCTTATGGGCTGGATAGAGATCCTCTAACGTCAATGTCAAAGGGTTAAAGGTGTCTGTTTATAAAATGAACTGAAATGAAATATGAAGCAAGAATGGAACCACTACCACCTAACACGTCAAGTTAGTGTTATATCTCTTCAGAAGTTCTAATGATGCTGACAGACACATATTTTTCTTATGTGGGCTTCAGCAAGATTAGAACTTCAGAGTTTTGTTTGTTTTCTTTTGTGAGCAAAAGAATCTATCAGCTCCTCAGCGAGGTTGTTGAGTCCCAAAGGGGGATGTATGCACACCCTAGGTGAATCCACATCGATAAAACATGGGAGAGATGTTGAGTATATACGGAAGCAAACCTTAAATTCTAGTGGCGTGTTTTAAAGTCAGATCGCCCTAGGCCCAGAACGGACAACATCACTAGTAGGCTGGACATTGTAACCAAAAAACACGAGCAAAACAAGAGGAACAACCTCATAAAAACAAAAGAAAAGCTATCTTGTTAGTATCCTTGTTATTCAGACATGGTGGAACTTCCATGCAGAAAGTGACTTAATTGGGGTTCCCTTCCACTTAATAATTAGGGATTTCCCATCCATTTCCAGACTGCAAAAACCATAGCATGCAGACTTTTCCGCCAGTAACTTTGCTTGGAACAAGGATGAGTGGCTCAGTTCTGTTTCCTCTATACCAAATCCTTCAAATAAGGCCCTCCAAGATCCAAGCTTCTCATGGCGATGAACCATCTCTTCTCCCTCGGATGTGATTACATTTTCAATAATTTTTCCTAGATATACTCCTTGAGCTACTGCTCTGTGATTATGGTTCCACCCTATGCAAGTTTCAAGACTATCAAAGATAGCACTATAGTAAAACAGTGCTTCATTGAAACGATCGTTGAAAATTGGTGTATTAGTATTTGCCTCTATTTCAGTGACTACCATTACACATGGATCCAAACTTTTGATAACTTGTATCAGAGATTGCAAGTGATTAGGCCACGCTAATAAGGTCCAAAGACGCGAGTCAGCATAGATTGCCACAACTTCACCAACCTTTGACTCAAATAAATCCTTGTTGATATTTCTCAAGTCAGATATGACTGTTTTGAAGGAAAAAGGTATATCCAAAGTATCTGCAAAAGATGTCAATCTCTTCCCTACCTCTTGCATTCGAATCAAAGAGGTTCCAACTGCTGTTATCTTGAGAAGTTCCAGTGGACATTCACCATTACCAACCAGAGCTTGCATAAGGATTGTCCATTGTGATCCGGTTTTTATCCCTAGATCAATCAAATGAATCCTCTTGAATGATTTAATGCTGTCCATGATGGCTTGAATTCCAGTAAATTGTGTTACTTTGCGGAAGGGAAGCATTTGTTCAGTCTCAATAACATCAGTTCGTGGATCCATGAGAACTTCTTCCATATTATTTGGATTCACTGCATCAATGTTTGCTGCTATAGTTGGTATTCCTGCCACTTTATCGATCCTCCTTCGAAGAGATTCAGCAAAATAATAGACAACTCTTTGAACTGGATTTCCTGCTGAAAGAGAAAAGTTGATGCACAAGTTCAACAACTTTCTTGCACAATCTAACTGTCGATTGGCTAGCATTTCAGCAGAAACTAGAAGCAGTAGAGAAAGCTCCACTTCCTTTTTAACTTGAGGAGAGAGGCCCAAATCTGCAATAAAGGGACTAAAAATGATGGAATAAGCATCATAATTCTGTGAGGTATAAAGTTGTAATTTCTCTTTAGCAATTTTCATGATGGTTGTTGTAGATAGAACCGTAGAGCGGCCAGAAATGTGACATGGCATATCTAAATTCATCTCATTCACATTCCCCTTACTCTTGCACCTCAGAATTCCCGGAGGGTGTTTTCCTTATTTTCCTCATGAAAAATATGATAACATGTTTTTGTCCGTCAAGATTATTTGGAACTTCAAAATTTTCTGCATCTTTCACTGCTTCAGCATGATTCTCATCTTTGTCAATATACTAATTACTTGAGACAGAGAATTTCTCCCTATCATGTCATTTCATTTAGTTAAATCATTAGTTAAAGGCTGTTGGTAGAAGAAAGGACAACAGTCCAAACAGATGTGGTCAAAGAACAGGACCATGACAATATTGAGAATAAACCTAAGGACGGCAATACCTTGGAGGTTTTATTTTTAAAAATAGATAATGAAAGTGCAAGCCCTATACTATATTCATATAATACAACATGTAATCCAAGAACAAGGCTTTAATTCTACAGGACAAAATTAACTCTTAGACTAGATTTTCTTAGTTTCTTCTGTTCTCTGATTGAAATGCTAACAGGAAGACTCGAATATAAATTTTCGATTATCTAATGGAATGTACTTACTTAGGAAAATCTCTCTATGGATCTATCTTATCTTGTAAAGACGACCAATCGTGCTCATTTGGACAAAGTAAGGCTGAACAAATGTTGCATCTTCATCTTATATGGTAACTTAAACAAGCTATCTTGGTCTCCTGGGTAACATATAGCAGGGACAAAAAAAAGAGAGTTGACACCAACAGAGGATGTGTGCGATAGCAAGTGAAAAGAAGATATTTGAAGCCTTTCATTATACTTGGTCTTTGTAGGTTGTGTAGATGAAACAATAAAATTGTATGTTCTTGTTCCATTCTCATGGCCACATTAAGGCATGAAAGTAAGGCTGTTCAGGAAGTTGGATTTACATGTGTATATTTTCTCTTGTGACTCATACATTAAAAGAAGCGCATTGCAGGTCCATTCATCTACTACACAAGAATGATTGGGCAATTACAAGCATCATAAGAGATACATGACCTATTTAAGCTATTGCAGGTCCATACAGCTATAGATCAAGCATGATTGCTACATAAAGACCTTAATGTAGAAATTATGGAATAGATTTTAATAGATGGAGTTGAACTAAAGAATGAGAATTAGATAAAATGTTGACCTAAGGCATGAGGAGAAGCAATGCATGCGATAGAAATGAAAATAAAGAGATACTCCTTCAGTTTCAATTTATTTGTCTAGTTTTGACTTACCACAAAGTTTAAAAAGCAAAGAAAACTTTTGAATCTTGTGGTCTTAAACTAAAGATAAGTATAATATACCAAAATGTCATTTAGTCTTGTGGTCTTAAACATGCCAAGTAAAAAGTTGAACCTAAAGAGTTACCAAAAAAGAAAAGAACATTCTCTTTTCAAATTGACTAAAAAGGAATGTAAGACAAATAAATTGAAACAAAGAAGTAGAAAGTCTTTGACAACTTAGTTTTTCAGGTTACATCAGTTTAAGAACGAAGAATTTTAAAATAAGATGACTTGTTTCCATATGCTTCTCTACGTATCGATGGCTCCGACACCACTGACTTGAAGGAAAAGGGAAACTTGAAGTTTTCAGCAGCAAAAGATGACAATCTCTGTGCTATTTCTTCAACCATCTGATTTGATGCTCCAACAGCGGTTATCTAGAGAAGCTCAAGTGGACAATCACCTATATTAGGAAGAGCTTGCATGAGGACTGCCCAGTGTGAACCAATTTTGATTCCAATATCAATCAAATGAACCCTGTTTTCTGACTTGATATTATCTAAGATGGCTTGAATTCCAGCAAATTGCGGCACTTGGAAGAAAGGTGATGATTGATAACATACAAATGCCAAAGGCTTTGGAATCTGCAGAACCTCTTCCAAATCAAATGGTTTCTCTTCCCCGCCTTCAGGTCTATTAGGTGCTAATGTTCCCTTCTCCTTATTGTTTCTCTCTCGAAGGGCTTCACCAAAGCAATACACAGCTCTTTGAACAGGAGTACCTGTAGGAGAAGCAGACAGGTTACACAATCTTAGTAACTCCGTTCCACGTTCATAGTGTCTCTTGGAGAACATTTCAGCAGAGTCTTGAAGTATAAGAGCAAGCTGAAAATCTTCTGAAGTTTTAGGAGACAGACCACAATATGTGTTAGACGAAGTAAAGGAGGATCTATCCTGTTTCTTGGAGGTGTGCTGAATTGTGCTCGTGCCATTTCATATGCTTACTGTTGATGGTACATGGGATCCAGAAGTGTTGCTTCATGAAATATCATGTGGCTTCTCTCTTAGATCTCCTCCACAATAACGCTCCTGCAGAATTGTGCATGATGCTGAAGGAAGACAAGAGCTTTCCTTCTTTTCTTCAGCACAATGAGGCTTTTGTATTGTTGGCAGAAGAGATTAACAAAGGCAAGCTGCAAGCAATATATTTGAAAAGAAACTTATTGGGTTGAAAACCAGCGAGAATACAACCATTTAAATAGACTTGTAGACCAACAAACTTGGAGAAAAAACAGGGCACTAGCTTATCACTAAACCATGACTCTAACAAACTTATTTCAACTAAATTAGGACTCTTAAAACTTGCTAACTGGAAACGTAGAAAACTCCCAAAAATACTGACACAACTTTTGAATCAGTCAACTAGAACTCCCCCTTGATTCAAAGTCACACACTCCCAAATGCAATCTGAAAAATTCATGCTTAGCCTGAGGAAGAGACTTTGTGAATATATCCGCTTTTTGCTCATTTGCCACACAATATATCAGCACAATTCTTCCATCAGCTTCCAGTTTCCGAATGAAGTGATATTACACATCGATATTCTTAGTTCTCGCATGGAAAGAGGGATTCTTAATCATATCAATTGATGATTTGTTCTCACAAGAAATCTCAGTAGCCTCCTTTTACTCGTAACTGAAATCTGCAAGTAGTTTCTGGAGCCATAAAGCTTGTCGTGCTGCTAAACTTGTTGCTGTATACTCTGTCTCAGACGTAGAAAGAGCTACTGTCTCCTGCTTCTTTGAACTCCATGTCACCGCTCCAGAGCCAAGGCTGAAACAACTGCCAGAAGTGCTTTTTCGATCATCCAAGCAGCCTGCATAATCACTATCTGTAAAGCCAACCAATCTGAAATTTGACACTTTAGAATACCAAATACCAAAGCTTGTCGTTCCAGCAACATAGCGTAGAATTCTTTTTGCAGCACGAAAGTGTTGCTTTGTTGGACTTTGCAAAAACCTGGACACAACACTAACAGAGAAAGCAATGTCAGGTCTAGTGTGCGTTAGATAAATTAAGCCACCAACTAGACTTCTAAACAATCTCGGATTTGCTTTCTCAGTTCCATCTTCACGCTGCGACTTCTCATTGATATTCATAGGTGTAGCGGCTGTTTCACTATTTATCATATGGAATTTTTTCAAAAGATCCTCTGCATATTTCTTTTGAGAAATAAAAATCCCATCTTTGTCTTGGATCACCTCAAGCCCCCAAAAGTATTTCAGTAAACCCAAATCAGTCATCTCAAAGTTTCTCATCATACTGGACTTGAAATCATCAACTACAGACTTTGAGGAACCAAAATAAATCATGTCATCAACATAGAAACAAGTGACCAAAAATTCTCCAGTACCTTGCTTCTTCAAGTACAATGTTGGCTCATTTTCACTTCTTGTGAATCCACTATCTTGAAAGAATGAATCAATTTTGCTGTACCATGCATGGGGAGCTTGCTTTAGCCCGTAAAGAGCTTTTCTTAACTTGTAGACTTTGTTCTCATTGCCATTAATAACAAAGTCATGAGGTTGTGAAACATAAACCTCTTCTTCTAGATCACCATTCAAAAAGGCGAACTTCACATCAAATTGATATACGGGCAAACATAATTGCTCAACCAGAGCTAAAACAACTCTCACTGTTTCAAATCGAGAAACAGGAGAAAAAGTTTCTTCAAAGTCTATACCTTGTTTTTGTGAATATCCTTTTTCCACGAGCCGAACTTTGTGCTTTTGAATTCTCCCATCTGCATTGTACTTTGTTCGAAACACCCACTTGAGCCCAATCACGTTTCTTCCTATAGGTGAATCAACTAGCTCCCATGCAGAATTCCTTTCAATTGCTTGTAACTCTTCTACCATTGCACTCTTCCATTCAGATTGTTCTACTGCTTCTTCATAACAAATAGGATCTGAAACAAGCAAAGCAAATTGACAAGAAGTATGTACATTGTTAGAGTATTTGGGATTTGGTTTCTTTTCCCTTGTTGATCGTCTTGGTGCAAATCGCTCAACTGAAGGCTCGTCAACCGGTGCAGCTGTTGTAGGTGCAATTGACGAGCTAACTGGTGAACTTACTAGAGAAGAGTTGGGTGAGTTTCCTGGAGTAGGATCTGCTGCAGGTTTTTAATCACTAGATAACAGTTGGATACTTGATCTTATATTCCCAGAACTGAAATTACATCTTGCATCCTCATTAAACACAACATTTCTACTTATAATCATTTTGCCACTTATGGGATTATATAGACGATATGCTTTGGATTGAAGACTAAAGCCAACGAAAATGCATTTTTCAGATTTTTCATCTAGCTTAGAATGAAAATTAACCAAAGCATATGCTATACAACCGAAGATTCTCAAGTGGCTTACCCTAGGCTTCTTACCATTCCAAGCTTCAAGAGGTGTTGCATTCCAAACCATCTTTGTTGGAGAGATATTCAAAAGATAAACAGCGGTTGCAACAGCTTATCCCCAAAAGTAATCTGGTAGACCCTTTTTTTTCAATGAGCTTCTAGCCATTTCCACGACCGTCCTGTTTTTCCGTTCGGCCACACCATTCTGCTCTGATGTGTATGGTGCTGTAAGTTCCCTGCGAATTCCATTCTCATCACATAACATATTAAATTCATTTGATAAGAATTCACCGCCTCTATCAGTACGGAGTGATTTTATCTTCCTGCCACTTTGATTCTCTACAAGTGCTTTAAATTTCTTGAAATTCTCAAAGGTTTCTGATTTGAACTTCAAGAAATAAACTCAACTAAAGCGGCTGTAATCATCAGTAAACATCAAAATATACCGACTACCACCAAGGGATTCTGTTTTCATTGGCCCACACAAATCAACGTGCACAAGTTCAAGACTAGTTGTGGCCCTCCATGATTTTCCTACTGGAAATGATTTCCTAGCTTGCTTCCCGTAAATACACCCTTCACATAAGTCAAGATCATTGATTTTTGGCAAGCCAATAACCATATCTTTTTGAACCAAAAGTTTCAACCCATTAACATTCAAATGCCCATAACGTAAGTGCCACATATTAGTCTCATTCTTTCCTTTGTCAACTAAGGCAATGTTTTCAACATTTGAGATATCAAGGGGAAACATTTTGTTTTTAGTCATAGGTACATGAGCTATGGTGCATCCAGATTTCTTATCCTTAATATCACATGCTTGATCGTCAAAAACAATTGAGTATCCACTAGTCATCAATTGACCGACACTTAACAGGTTGTGAGCTAAAGTGGGAACATATTGCACATCATATAAAAGCTTCACATTACCTTGGACAGTTTTTATCTCAACTGTACCTTTTCCTTCAACGCGCACTTGTTTGTCATCTCCCAGGCGCATCTCGCTTTTCTGTGAATCATCAAGATCTCTAAGTAGAGACTTTGAACTTGACATGTAATTGGAGCATCCTCTATCAATGAACCACGCAACATTTGCACTTTCAGTTACAGGAGAATGAGCCATAAACAACTTACTTTCTTCTTCCACTTTTTGTGTGAAATTGACTTCCTTTTGCTCATCTTTCTGCTTCGTTCAGCAATCAACCTCTTTATGGACAAATTTCTTGTAGTATCGGCATTGGATTGTGCTCTTGTATTGATGTGAGTCACCAACCTGGTTTCTACCTCTGCTACCACCACGGCCTCGACCACGAAAATTATCTATGCCATGTCCCCGGCCTGCTGAGTTTTCTTCTTTTCCCTTGTAAGAAAACTCCCCCTTTACCTGGAAAGCCTTCTCTTGAACTTTCTCACACGACCTATTTAGCCTATCTTCATGAGCTAGCAAGGAACTCATTAATTCATCAAAAGAATAGGCAGATAGGTGTCACGCCCCGGGAGGGTACCCTAGACGTGGCCGGCACTCGAAGACCATTGCTTGTCCCAAGCGAACCACTTGATCCAATCACACATCCATTCATATCAATCAATTAGTGGAAAATTTAAAATAAAGAAATAATTTAGTGGGCAACTCAAATCATCAATCTAACTCAAATAATAAAGGCCATGGGCCAACAAATCGAACTTCAATCTATGTCGTTAAATAGTTTGAAAAGAATAATTCAAGAAATAAAACACTCAATCGACCCATCACTATCTAGTCTATGAAGCCTCTATCGCTACTATCTAATTGGTGCCAATGACATGTTCATGGCTACCTCAAATCAGAATGAAAAGGACTAAACTCAATGCAAGAATAACATAAGTGGTATCCTCTGAATGTAGGGGAGGACTCATCAATAAGCTGAGTGCGAATAGACCCTCAATGGTGCTCCTATTGACGATCTCTTAAACCTATCTCTGCATCATGAAATGATGCAGGTCCAAATGGATGTCTGTACATGGAATGTACGAGTATGTAATATGGCAGAATGAAACATACCTCAAGGTAGAATAATATCAGTTCAGATATCTCAAATCAGAAAGATAAGAGAGACTCAATCAAGGTGTCATAAGTCTAAAATAAGAATACATTTTAGAAAAAGACCAATCATATACCATCCAATCCAATCCAATCATGTACAATACAGTTCAATCAAATTATTTACAATTCGATCCCATCCAATCATATACAATCCGATCCAATCTAATCATATATCATCCGATTCAATCCAATCATATATCATCCGATTCAATCCAATCATATACAATCGGTTCAATCCAATCATATACAATCTGATCCAATCCAATCATATACAATTCGATCCAATTCAATCATATACCATCAACTCTAATTCAATCACATATCATCTAATCCAATCCAATCACATATCATCTAATCCATTCCAATCACATATCATCTAATCCAATCCAATCACATATCATCTAATCCAATCCAATCACATATTATCTAATCCAATCCAATCACATATAATCTAATCCAATCCAATCATATATCATCTAATCCAATCCAATCATATACAATCAACTCAACAATCACGTCAAAGGACTCAATTCAATAGATGTGCAAATTAAAATTTAGCAATGTTTTACAATTTAACTCAATCATCTACAATCTCAATCAAACCAATCATATCAAGCACAATCCACTCAATTGGGAGCTTCTCTAACCGACAAACATCACTTATGAGCTAGTGATGTACAATAAGACGACGTTGTTGCCACGTCCGTTCATACTTTGCCAGGGTATGAATGAATCAACCAATCATGGATCCATCAATCAATCAAGTCCTTTCATTTCAGGACAATAAAATAGGAAACATCCGACTTTAACGGTCCAATCCCTTCCTACGTTGGCTACGTAGTGCATGGGATTCGAGTATGGACTATACTCTTACCCAATTCGGTGCTCAATACTCCTCCTAAGACTCAATATGCTCATATTTATCAAGTGAGTAAAATACTCAAAATACTCATTTAGTCTCATTGGACTCTTTTCAAAACTCAATCAAATCTGGCCTCATTGGACCTTCTTTCAAATCAACTTATCTCAATCATCAAACTTTTCTCTTTAAATTTGATACAATCTCAACTCAATGAATGCATTTAAAACATAGTTTTTAACTCCTCAACTCGATCTCAAAATAGATGTTTTAATGTAAAAAATGTCAACTCGTTTATACTCAAAATACTCATACTCAAAATAGTGATTAAGAGACTTTTCAAACTAAAATCATGCTTAAAGTCTTTCTAAATCAAAGATGAAAATAATCATTCTTTAAACTCAAAATAGTGTATAAATAGTTTATGCAAAAGTGTTCACAAATTATTTATTTAAAACCCCTTCTCAAAAGATCATTTATATTCAAAATGCTCATAAGACTCCAATCAAATTAAATTATGCAAATCACATATCATGTAGTCACGTTAGACTCCAATCCATTTCATCTCAAAACATCATCATCAATATAACCTCTTCATCAATCATTTTTCCTTAGTTAAATAAACATCATTCACCTCATTCATCAAACATCATCATTCACATCATCATCAAACATCATCATTCACATCATCATCAAATATCTGGCTCCAAAATCCTTATTTAATTCTATGTTCAATTTATAGAGACAAAAGGACATTCTAGCTATACCAAGGTTTCGTTCCTTTTTATGCCATTCACATTCATAACTATCCTAATTCATTCTTCTCATTCCAATCAATACATATATAAAAAAACCCATCAATCTCAACCTCAAGACAATTATGACAAAAAAATGAAATCTAATCTTGGTTTCATGTGAATAAAAAACATGAATCCATACTCTCAACAAAACTTAACTCGAGAACACCATCGATACGTATGAATTTATATACAAAAATTCATTGTAGTCAATATGTAACTACGGTTTGTGAAATAAATATGAAAGATAATTATTCAAAAATTAAAGTCATGAAAATCATCAATCAATTAATAGTATATAAAAATATTCTAGAGTTTAGAAAATTTCAAGAAAACCTTCATGGAAGGTTCAAGCCTTTCACAATCTTCATCCAACACATCTATGGGGCATATGGAAGAACTCAATCCATATTTTAAGTTAGCCTTACATACCTTAGAGTAGATTTTGAAGAAACCTTGTTGTTAGGTCTTCAATGGGAAGCTTGAATCCTTGAATTTTTGAGGGCAAATCTTGTTGGAGATGATTTGAGAGAGAAGAGGGTGAAGGTTAGGGTTCTTTGGAGGGGCAAAAGACTGAGAATATCATCCCAAAATAGGACCAAGTTGTGTATATATGTTTAGGAAAAATATCCAAATGCCCTTCATCAAAAATCTGGAAAAAAATGGGCTAAAACCCTGTTGGCGCTATAGTGGTGCGCCGCGCCACTGCAGCGCCAAGCCAGAAATTTCTGAAATTTGGAAAATAGGCTTAAAAACCCTGCAAGCCTAATAGTGGTGCATCGCGCCAAGGAACAAACTACATAGAGCAGTTTCTGGCGTTATAGTGGCGCCGGGCGCCACTGTAGCCCCAGGCCTGAAATTTCTACAGTTATAGTCTATAGAAAAATGGTCATAACTTTTGACTCCGAACTCCAACAAATGCAATCTTGGTGGCGTTGGAAAGAAGACTCAAAGACATTTAATTTTATAGTTCATAGGCCACCCAATTCATCATATTTTAGGAGATATGGTCATTCAAAGTTGACCCTTATATTAACTCATTCGGAAACTTAGCCGAAAGGAATTCTTTGGACTCGGCTTGGTGTTAGAGATCCCTTATTACCCTAAACCACATCTAATACCCTTCAAATACTTAGGAATTGATCCTAACTCATATATAAAATTACAAGTCATACGGTTCGAGTCTACACACACATGAAGAAATGTTCGAGTCTTTGTGAAAAACAATTCCGGGGTGTTACAATAGGTCCTTAGATTCCTCAATTGCAGTTACAACATGCTCAAATTTGCTGGTTAAACTTCTCAATAGTTTAGATACAAAAATTTGATTGTTAATTTTTTCACCATAGGACCTCATCCTATTAACAGTAGCAGATGTTCTAGACAAATATTCTTGTACAGATTCATTTTCATTCATGAACAATGTTTCAAAATCACGTCGGAGAGTTTGTAGTTTGACAACAATTACCTTATCATCGCCAAAGTACTCTTGCTTAAGGATCTCCCATGCCTGTTTGAAAGTCTCAGCTGCTGATATGCGAGGAAAAATGTCATCATGAAGTGCTTGTTGGATCATGAAGAGAGCTTTTGAGTCTCTTTTCTGATCTTCCCTCAGTTGGTTGTCATTCCCTTCCGGAATTCCAGTCTCGACTACATCCCAAAGCTCTTGAGACTTGAAAAGAGTCTTCATTTTTAGACTCCAAAATTGATAATTTCCCCCTCTGAAAATTGGAATCAGAGGTTGGGACGAAGATGCCGTACCATTCCCTGCCATGGAAATTTTCTGGGTTCTCTCAAACAAGAGCTCACAATATCTATCTTTTTCTCTCTTACTTTACCAATCCCTACATAACGAAAGGATGGATCTCAACCTAGAGTTAAGCTCTGATACCACAATTGTTGGCAGAAGAGATTAACAAAGGCAAGCTGCAAGTAATATATTTGAAAAGAAAACAGAGAGAAACTTAACGTTTTATTGCGTTGAAAACCAACGAGAATACAACCATTTAAGTAGACTTGCAGACCAATAAACTTGGAGAAAAATCAGGGCACTAGCTTATCACTAACCCATGACTCTAACAGACTTATTTCAACTAAATTAGGACTCTTAAAACTTGCTAACTGGATGACATAAAAAGCTTCCAAAAATACTGACACACCTTTTGAATCAGTCAACTAACATGCATTTCATCCTTTCCTTTATTTGCAAGACTTGAATCCATGGGTTTTTGTATGATTAAGTCCTTTTCTTCTTACTGGAAGCTAAAAAAAATATCAAGATATCACGTTCTTCCTTTTGACAAACCTTTAGTATAAATGGATTTCTGAATCTATCCTCATTAGAGAACGAAGCTCATTTTATTCAGACCATGAGGACAAAAAACTTGTGCTCTTTTCATATTCCTTTTCCATCTAATCATATATAAGGTACCAAACAAAAAAAGGAGAAAAATAGAAGATAGGACAGCAAAAAGTAAGGACAAGCTCAATCTTTTCTAGCCTTATTTGGCAGCAGCCGGCTGGTAGCCGAATAAAAGACTCTACTTAAAATAGATACAGTCCGAAACCATATTACATCAGCTAATCAAAACTTCTGATTTGCTAGACATCTCTATCTGTGAGGAGATTCCAATAAAGTCTTAACCAAGAAAATTAGCTTTCTTTTTGTATCAAGAATATATAGCTCAATGTGATGATTAGAGTTATATGATTTATTGCTGGAATTTTCTGAGTTTTATGATTAAATCCATGTTTCCTAAAAGCTACTTGTAATACTTATGTATTTCTTATCCTATGTTATCTTTTTTAATTATAAAAGCTCCATGGAAGTGTTCTTCATCTATAACTTTGCATCGTTATGTAGACAGAAGCAAAAACTTGTTTTTCTATTTCCTTATCTTTCTTTTCCTAAAGAATAGTTAACGAATGGAAATTTGGCATAAATAAAAGTTATTCATTTTACTTTCTAAGTTAATAAAACTACCTATATGAAAGTAAATACAATTTTAAGAAAGTTTACCATCTTAACCGTCATGTGTTTTTTCATGTATTTTATCCTCAAGAGCCACATATAGTACAAGCCTTTTCACTTGCCTACACGTCCTTGTCTCCTAATTAAAATGTTCAAAGGTTTCTCTTTACAAGGTCAAGAGACTTATAATGTACATGTTTTTTTCAAACAATTCTTGACATTTATATGGATCCTTGAAATTTTGTTGAGCAGTAGAATATTACCATAACAATTTTAAGTTTAATTATGAATTTACCTTGATCCACAAAACGGTCTATAAGTAGAACAATATTTGCTGAAGTTTTCTTAGATTTTGCTGACAGAAGAAGAAAAAGAGAAGAAGCAGATTTTAGTAGGAAATCATGATTTTTCTTTTCTCAAGAGAAGTCCTCATAAAAGGAATGGAACCTTTCCGGCTTGCTGAAACTTCAGTAGAAAAAACAAAGCTTAAATGGAGTTCCTTTCCATTTGATAACAAAGCCTTTTAAATCCATGAGGGAGTTCTCAATCTTCATCAAGCTAAAAAAAAAAATTCTATTTTCATTCCTCTTATATCAGTTCATACTGTGTTAATAGGTCATGCGACCAACATACTATGATAGGACTTTGTCATTTCATCATGCTTTGAGCTTATTGGAAATGAGATCCACAACAGCGACAACACCTTAATACTGTAATGCTTGTACAGATTCACCAGGATGCTAGAAGCAAGAAAAAGCTTCCCTTTTCTCTTTGAATTTGATCCATGATTTCTTTCTGGGGTCAAAGATAATCCAAAAAGCTTACTGATGTAAAAGCCCAATCCTAGCTATCTTACATAAAGCTTCAAATAGCAACACTAAAATTTCTTTCGAGATGATCCTTCATTTCTTACTTGTCTCAAATATGAAATATTTTCTGCATCTTTCCTCACGACTAAATTTCATTATATTTGAAGGCTGATATTTAGGAATGACCAAAAAAATATTTCATGTAAAAAGAAAGTCCCCTTCTTTTCTCCATTTTACAGTTGTTTAATCATCAGCAAAAGTTTCTAACCAACAGAGGATTCAGCAATAATAAGGGCAATTTGGATCTTTTAGTACTTCATTTTCCGACAGACGCCTGGTGGCAGAAGAAAGGCCTTCAGTCCAAACAAGTCTGGTTTATCATAAAACAAGAAAGTGAAATTTTTCTACCCTGATAACATAAACAAGTAGTTTCCTATTCAACAATGCATTATTAATTATTCTCTTGTCTACCTTATAATGGCATTGAAGACTCACATATCTTATTTACATTGTTTTCGAACAGTACTTAATTTCACTATCAATTCCAAAGCCACAAGCCCGCTTTGAAACATGAAACTCTATTCCAAAACAAGATAATTTCCTTTTTCTTTCCTTTATTCTTTAAATACCATATTTGAAAACGAAAAAAAGAAGAAGAAGAGAGTCATAGATATATGATAAAATTAATGAACAAATTGTAACAAGCGAATAAAATACATGTGAATAAGAAACAATTATTACAATGACTACCGAAAACAATCTTTCCAACTTAACACATACAAATGAGCAATGAGATTTTTGAGGTTTCTTAAATTTTAGTTCATCAGAAGGTCCTCAATACTACTAGATAATTAGTTTCATTTACTTTTTTATTTTCCGTATTAATTGGCTTCATGCCACCCCCGCCCCCGAAAGAGCATCTATCAATCGTGGAGAAATTTCCAGGCTGAAGCAAATATTATTTGAGTTTCCTTTCCATTTAACAATAAGGCAGTTTCCATCCATATCCAGAGTGCAAAATCCATGAGCAGACCTATCGGTCATTAGATTTGCCTGGTACAAGGATGATTCACTCAATTCTGTTTCCTTAATGCCAAACTTTTCAAACAAAGCCCTCCATACTTTCAGCCTTACATTTCGGAAGATCCTCCTTTCTCCTTCACAAATGATCATATTGTGAATGGTTTTTCTAAGAATAAGTCCTTCAAATTCCATCCTATATTGATTGTCTCGTCCCATGAAAGTCTCCAAACAATCAAAGAGTGCAGCATACAGAAACACTGATTCATTAAAACGATCCATAAAAATTGTCTCGTTAGTATTTGCTCAGTTTCGATGACCACTATCGCACAAGGATTGAGGTTTATAATGAATCTTAGAACAACTTCCAGGTGATTGGGCCATACTAACATGCCCACAGGACTATACTCTGAGTAAACAGCCACAACTTCATTAGTATCTAACTCAAAGAGATCTTTACTGATGTCCTTCATTTCTGATACCACTGCCTTGAAGAAAAAGGAAAACTTCATGTTTTCAGCAGCAAAAGATGACAATCTTTTCCCTGTTTCATCAACCTTTTGTTTAGATGTTCCAATAGCGGTTATCTTGAGAAGCTCAAATGGAAAATCACCTCGGTTCGCAAGAACTTGCATGAGGATTATCCAGTGAGATCCACTTCTGATTCCAAAATCAATCAAATGAAGTCGTCTTTCTGACTTAACATTATCCAAAATGGCTTGAATACAAGCATATTGGGCGACTTGGTAAAAAGGAAGGCATTATAACATGCAATTACATGAGGCTTTGGAGACAATAAAAGCTCTTCAAGATCAACTGGTTTCACTTCAAAATCCCCAGGTCTATCTAGTAGTAATCCTGTTATTGATTTTGTCTCCTTATCAATTCTCTCTCGAAGAACTTCACCAAAGTAGTGCACAACTCTTTGAACCGGAGTGCCTGTAGGAGAAGCAGACAGGTTATTACACAAGCTTAGTAACTCTGTTGCACGTTCATAGTGTCTCTTGGAAAACATTTCAGCAGAAGCTTGAAGTAAAAGAGCAAGCTCTAAATCTTCTGAAACTACAGGAGACAGACCACTAAGTGAATTAGAAGAAATGGAGGAATCATCCTCTTTCTTGGACGTATGGTGAAGTAATTGTGCTCGTGCCATTTCAAATATTTTCACCGTTGATAGGACATGAGATCCAGAACTAAAACTGCATGGTATTTCACAGTGTTTCCCTTTCAGATTTCCTCTAATGCAACGCTTCTGCAAAATTTGGCATGAAGCTGAAGGTATGCAAGACCTTTCCTTCTTCGCTTCAGCACTATGAGAGCTTTTCATTTGATTCTTGCCTTTCTTTGTGGTGTTTGCAAGACTAGAATTCATTGCTTCTAATTGTGTGAAAAGTATTACCCTTGCTACTTAAGAATGAGGTCATTTTATTCAGACCATGAAGCTTCATGTACAAAAGCTTCAAGGTAACATATAGTACAAAAAGACAGCACAAGTTTTATTCTTTAGATTCTGATTTGCCAGCAGCCGGCCATTAGCAGAACAATGTATTTTAACTCAAACACAAGTTCTGCTTAAGTAAACAAAGTTTGTTTGCTACTTTTTGTTTTCTCTCAATAGGTTCCATTCCCCAATCCAAAAGGCAGGAATCTTGCAGTTATGGTGAAGCTGCAAACAAAATGGGGGTTTCCTTCTGCATAAGGTGAAAGATAATGTGCATATGTGGCAGGACGAGTCCGTTAAAGTCCTATTTAATTTTATTTGAGTATGCTTAATAGTGGAGATGTACATACACTACAAAAAAAATAGCTTTTAGCGGCAATAAATATGCACATTAACAAAAAGTGCTAAAGTCTTTACCAGCATTAGTTAATTGTAATTGAATCTAATGTCGCTATATAATTTTGGTGAAATTTACAAAGAGTGTTAATTGCCAATAAAAAAATACATATAGTGGCAATTATGCTATTGCCGCTAATTAATTATCGCTAAAGATCATTTTGGTGTAGTGATAATGGTCAAGCCTACGGTTCTTTGTGTATGCATTTGAATTCTTTTGTGGTGCAAAAGTTGTGTTTTGATGCTAAGTCCTTAATTATTTTTCATTTGTTGATTTTAGTGTGTAGTATTTCTTCTTGTATGGACACTTATTTCATGATAGATATGTGATGTTATTAGCTTTCTTTGACGAAGTAGTTGAGTGAGCTTAAATTTAATGAGATAGAGTCCATTTCTGAGGTTAGGAGGTTAGAAATTTGTTGTTTGTTTGTATATCTTGCCTTATGATCAGGAAGTGTACTTGATGTTGTGAGTTTTTGTATTGCCTGATTATTTGTACCAACCAAAGTGTTGGTATTCTTAGACTTGAATTATTAAGATGAGCTTTAATGTTTAATCGAGATGAGCAAGACTAGGGTGTTGATGTGAAGTCAAAGAAGCATTTATTTATTCATTATTTGTAAGTTGTAACAGCCATACTTCTCGATTCATGATGACACCTACTTCAATCAACCAGTAGGTAAGTCTAACCCATAGCCCGAAGACAGAAGCAACGGGCTATCAAGCGGAAAAAAATAAAAGAAAGAGAAACAATAATAAGAAGACGAAAGAGGAGCCAACATAGGAACATAACCAAATGACCATCCCCAAGACCTGACATCAGTCGATAATTGAGTATCTAACCAAAATAAGAGTACAAGGCTTATACAGATACAAATTAGATACAAACATCTTCGAAAGCAAGTAAAGATTAGTGTAAAAACCCGTACTATACTAGCCTAGATCAAGTTTTAGAACTAATAGAAAACCTGAGAAAAATTTGAGAAAAGTTAACTGTCAGTGGTCCACGACCCACTCTACGGCCCGTAGAGATTTCTATGAGCCGTAGAAGGGGCTTGTGGAACCCCTCCGCACTTAGTCAATTTCATTGGCCAATGATCACTTCTACTAGTCGACGTTATGATCTGTAGGGTGTTGTACAAGCCGTAGAAGGGGCTTGTGGAACCCCTCTATATTTGGTCAAATATTTAGAGTTTAGGTCAGTTTCTACGATCCAACTCTCGAGCTGTCGAATTGTCTATGACCCATAGACTCATTCATGGAGTGGGGTGTCACATTCCAGTAGCTACTAGAATGTGTACCACACCCATACGATAAAGTCTACGATGCGTATAATTTTGTACCATTCGTAGAGAAGGAACTGTAGTTCCCCAACCTTTTCCCAATAGTGTTTCCACGAGGGGTTTTCACGACCTGTATCATGGTCTACTACCCATATAAGGGTGTTAGTAGAATCATGTGGTTGATTTCCAATGGAGTTGTATTTTGGACTTAAGATTCTACAACCGGCCTTCTACGGTCTTTATGGTCCGTAGAAGTGCTTATAAGCGGCCAGAGTCAATTTTAATGAGGGTTAGTTTGGTCTTTTCCCACCATTCTCAAACTAAACCCAGGCTGTTTTGGGACTAAAAATGGCCCTTTATCAGAACCCAATGTTCCTTTCCTTTCATTTTTACTTAAAATATTTTGAAAGCAAGGATTGGAGAGAAGAGAACAAGCTACAGTTCAAGAGTTTCAAGCAATTCCTTTAAAGTTTTGACTAGATAATCTTCGTTTCAGGTATGTAAGGCTTATCAGAATGTTGGATGAAGTCGTCCACATGACCTACATCTTCATTCAGTCGAGTTGAATTTGACTTTTAGTTTTGAATTCCAACAAATTGAAATCTTGAGTTATCTATATAAATTCTATTGAGTTTTGTATATATTGAAATATACGTTGATGATTTTCATGAGTCGAGTCTTTGAGAGTATTATTCATGTCTACATTCACATGAATCCTCATTGAGTTGATGTTCATTGTTTCATTATGCACTATTTTGAGTTGAAGTTCACATATTTCATTAATTGATGAAAAAGTATGAGTTTTAGGGAACATAAGTGTCCCAATTACATATATTATATTGAACCATAAGTATTGATATTTTCTGAGTTAAGCTTGATTTTACTAGAACTTGATGAGTTTTATTGAGAAAGCATAAATGATTGAGAAAGAGTTCGAGTAAATTGATGTAAATTTCAATGAGACTAGATGAGATGCATTTTGAGTATTTTACTCACTTGATGTATATGAGCATATTAAGGATTTTGGGAGTAGTATTGAGCACAGATTTGGGTAAGAGTTTAGATAACTCAAATCACATAAACAACATAGCCGACGTAGGATAGGATCGTGCCATTGATTTTGGCGATTCCTCACTTGTCCCAAAAGAGGACATTTTATATGGATCAAGAGATGTGACGTCCATTACTCTGGCAAGATATTTGATGGCTGTGGCAACGACAACAGTTCGTTGTATCATCACTAGTTCATAAGTGATGGTTGTCAATTAGAGAAACTCTCCAAAAGTAAATATTATTTTATACTGAGTTGTATTGGATATTTTATGTTGTAAAGCATTGTCTTATTTTATATTGCATGCTTATTCTGGAGTTAAGCTACTTCAGTATTTATGCATTTGAATATTCATGAGTACATTTTCCTTCAACCATTTTACATACCGTACATTTTATGTACTGACTTCATTCGACCTGCATCATTTTATGATGCGGATACAGGCTTTAAATATCATCAACAAGCGCATCGTTGAGGATCTATCTTCTCTATCTTTTGGTGAGAACTCTTTGCATTCACAGGAGCTCCTTCTTTATCAGTTTTCTTTTATGTTATTAGTTCTTTTAAGGTAGCTGTTTGCTTGTCTCGACACCTTTTTAGTAGTAAGTTAGAGCCTTCATAGACTGAGTAGAGTGGAGTTAGTATGAGTCTTCTAGAGTTTGTTTTAGATGATGATTTTTATTATTGAGTTATGACTGAGTTATATTTTATTTGAGCACTTTAGCTTATTATTTAAAGATTGATGAGAATGTTTTATAAATTCCCACTCGAGTTATTTTTTTTATGAGTTGTGTCCCACTGAGTGAGTTAGCCAGGCCAAGGTTCGCTTGGGACCAACAATGATTTTCGAGTGCCGGCCACATCTAAGGTGTAGGCTCAGCACATGACAAACTTGATATCAGAGCACAGAATTCAAGAGTATTAGGGTGTCTATGAAGCCGAGTCTAGTAGAGTCTTTCTTATCGGTGTGAAGCATGCCACATCTATAATGGGGAGGCTACAAGAATTTTAGGATATTTTTCATTTCTATCATACTCTATTTCGTGCTATAGAGCTTAACTCTATGAAATATCTTTCTAATTTGCGTGTTTCACAATTTTAGATCATGCCTTCTAAAAGAACCTTGAGCCAAAGGAACGATGCTGAGAGCGAGAATCCACAACCATCCAGAATGCAGACCCGGAATCAAGCCTGAACAACCGAAAATAAGGTTGAGGATGGGACTCAAGAAGTACTATAGACTACTCAGCCTACTATGACTTCAGAGACTAAATTTAGAGGAGCTATCTATGCTCACCCAGTTGATGACTGCTTAGTTTGGTAACACTCAGGTACCCAACTTTAGTTCTCAAGAGCCGTCTGCTGCCAATAGAATTAGAGATTTTCTATTGATGAACCCACCAGGCTTTACTGGGTCCAGATTTGAGGATGATCTTAAAAATTTTATTTATGATATGTGGAAGATCCTAAAGGCAATACACGCGACTGAGATATAGGGAGTTAAACTTGTCGACTTTAAGCTGAAGGATGTTGCTAATGTTTGGTACAACCAGTAGGAGGAAAGTAGAGGTGAGGATGCTGAGCTTTTAGTATGGAATAAGTTTGAAAATGCATTCCTAGATCACTTCTTTCCGCAAGAGCTGAGGGAGGCAAAGGTAGAAGAGTTTTTGAACTTGAAGCAGAAGGAGATGACTTTCAAGGAGTATAGCCTCAAGTTCATTCAACTATCCAGATATGCTGTAGAGATGGTTCCCAATGCGAGAGCTAATATAAGGAAGTTTGTTTCTGGCTTGGGCAAACATTTGAAGAGGAGTGTCAAGAATCTTTATTGATTTCAGATATGGACACCTCCATACTCATGGTGTATGCTTAGAAAGTAGAGGATAACAAGAACAAGGATAGGAAAGAGCACCAGAGCAAGAAATCTAAGTCCACAGGTATCGAGTCAAACTATTAGAAGGATGGAAACTAACAATTGCTCTTTCTTTCAAAAGAGGTCTTTTGGTTATGCCCTATCTTCAGTGATGCACCTGCGTCTAATACCAAAAATGATCAAAGGTCGCATAATAATTAGAATTTCAGAGCACAGGGTTTTCAGTCCCAAGGAAGTGTGGCACAAGATCCTATGCGGGTGCCTCCTTATGGTAAATGTGGTAAGCTTCACTTGGGAGAGTGTCCTGTGGTCACCAATGGTTGTTATAAGTGTGATAAAATGGTTCACTTCCATAGAGAATGTCCGATCAGGATACAGGGTGATGGGGGAAATAAGGCCCAATTTTCTTCTGCAGCAATAACATCAGGTAGGACTAACTAGAGAGGTACTACTTTGGGGACTGGCGGAGGTTCAAACTATCGGTATGTTATGGCTAGTCGCCAAGACGAATAGAACTCACAGGATGTTGTCACTGGTATGGTTCGAGTCTTTTCTCATGATGTTTATACATTACTTGATCTAGGTGCTACTTTATACTTTGTGACTCCTTATGTAGCCGTTATGTTTGGAATTAATTCTGACTGACTCTTAGAGCCATTAAATGTTTCTACTCCTTTTGGTGAGTCTATTTTAGCTAAGAGAATCTATCGTTATTGTATAGTGTCTATGTATAATAAAGATACTTTTATAGACTTAGTTGAATTAGATATGGTCGACTTTGATGTCATTCTTGGCATGGACTTGCTTTATGCTTGTTATGCCTTAGTTGGTTGTAGAACCCGAGTAGTCAAGTTTCAGTTTTTGAATGAGTCAGTTATTAAATGGAAGGGTAATCCAGCTTTTCCTATGGGTCAATTCATTTCATACCTTGAAGCCAAGAATTTAGTCTACAAGGGGTATATCTACCATATTGTTCGAGTTAGAGATGATAGTGTGGAGACACCATCCCCTCTATCAGTTCCTTTCATAAATGAATTTCCTGAAGTTTTTTCTGAAGATTTACTTGGAGTCCCTCCCAATAGGGAGATAGACTTCAGAAATAGATATTCTTCTTGATACTCAACCTATTTCTATTCCTAAGATCTTCTAGATAGGGGGTTCATTAGGCCGACTGTCTCACCTTGGGGTGCTTTAGTCCTATTCGTGTGAAAGAAAGATGGTTCCTTAAGAATGTGTATCGACTACTATCAATTGAACAAGGTTATCATAAAGAATAAGTATCCTCTTCCGATAATTGATGACATGTTACAACAACTTCAGGGTCCCACTTGTTTATCTTAGATAGACCTTAGATTAGGCTATCATAATTTGAAAGTGAGAGAAAGTGACATTTTAAAGACAACTTTCAGAACATGGTATGGTCACTACGAGTTTCTAGTTATGTCCTTCGGTTTGACTAACATTTCTATAAAATTTATGGACATAATGACTAGAGTATTCAATTAGTACTTAGATATGTTTGTTATTATGATTATCGATGATATTCCGATCTATTCGAGAAGTGAGGAGGATCATGCAAACTATCTCAGATGTGTTCTCTAAACACTTAAGGAAAATGAGTTTTATGCTAAGTTTTCAAAGTGCGAGTTATGACTTGTATCTATGGAGTTCTTAGGCCATATTATTTTTTGGGGATGATATAGTATAGATTCGCAAAAGATTGAAGTTGTTAACAACTGGAAAGACCCACATCTCCAACATAGATAAGACGTTTCTTGGGTTTGGCTGGTTACTATAGGAGATTTGTTGAGGGATTTTCATCCATATCGTCTCCATTGACTAGGTTGACTTAGAAAAAGACTAACTTTCAATGGTCCGATACTTGTGAGAAAAGTTTTCTAGAGTTGAAGACAAGATTGACTACTGCTCCAGTTTTTCCCTACTCGAGGGAACAAATGATCTTTTCATATATTGTGATGCATCCATAGTTAGATTGGGGTTTGTTTTGATGTAAAAAGGCAACGTTGTAACATATGATTTTGGACAACTTAAGATATGCGAGAGGAATTATCTAACTCATGATCTAGAGTTGGCAGCGATGGTGTTTTCTCTCAAGATTTGGCGTCATTATTTCTATGGCATGTTCATAGATCACAAGTTCCTATAATATGTATTTAGTCAAAAAGAGCTGAACTTGAGGTAGAGGAGATGGATTGAGTTGCTCAAAGATTATGGTATGAGTATTATTTACCATTCAAGTAAAGCTAATGTGGTTGTTGATGCTCTTAGCAGGTTATCCATGGGAAGTACCGCTCATATGGGGAAAAAAAAGAAAGAGTTGGCCAAAGAAGTTCATAGACTTGAATGTTTAGGAGTCCATCTTGTGGATTCTAATGAGGGAGGTGCTATTGTTCAGAATGGGGATAAGTCTTCACTAGTTGTTGAGGTTAAAGAAAATCAAGACCAAGACCCTATTCTATTTCAGTTGAAAGAATATGTTCACAAGCAGAAAGTGATGGCTTTTGCAAAAGGGGTAGATGGAGTGTTGAGGCATCAAGGTAGATTCTGTGTTCCAAGTATTGGTGGTATTTGATATAGAATTATGGAAAAGGCCCATAGCTCTAGATATTCAATCCACGTAGGTTCTACAAATATATACCATGAGTTGAGAGAGGTATGTTGATGGAATTGTATGAAGAGAGATATATCATAGTTTTTTTACAAGTGCCCAAATTGCCAACAAGTTAAGGTCGAGATTAAAGGCCTTATGGTGTATCCCAGAATATAGAATTGCTAAAGTAGAAGTGGAGATGATAAATATGGATTTCGTAACAGGCTTATCGCGGTCTCATAGATAGCATGATTCGATTTGGGTGATTGTGGATAGAATGACCAAATCAGTCTATTTCTTGCTCGTTAAGACTACAGATGTAATGACCCTCCAGGTCATTTTTGAATTAAAGTATTCATTCCATCATTTAGAGTATTGATATAGTGACCCTAAAGCATTTATTACTTGATGAAACTGACTGTTTGGTCACTTGGTCATTTTTAGGCACGTTTCCCTATTTTAGAGTTCTTATAAATTGAAAATTTAATTTCGGTCATAACTTTAAAAAAATGGTTTCATCAGTTCCGAAATGACCAAATTAGGTTCGTAGCATGGTCGACACGAGTACTGAGGCAATCGATACGAGTTTAAGACTATTTGGCATTCTTGCCTTTAAAATTTCGCCTATAGTTGACTTTGGTCAACATTCTTGGAAAACTAACTCGACTGAAAATTCTAACTGTGCGGTTAGCTCCGGAATATCAAGTTTGGTCTAGAACGATCCTTGTTTGCTTCTCGAGGCTTCTCGTCTAATCCTAGGCCTATTGTGGATTTTAGCTCAAAATGGCCCTTGGATTTGGGACCCACTTTCAGTCATAATGACCTCTTTTGGAGATTTCAGTTGCGCCATTGATTCTGAAACGTCAAATTTAGTGGGGTAGCATATCTCATTTGTGTGCATGAGATTTCGCACGAATCTCGAGCACCATGTCAGAGGTTTTAGTATGCTAAGCTTTTTGTTTCACCAGTTGTGTCTGGTACCGTCTCTTAAGAGACCCCTGGTCGCTAAAGAGAATGACACTTAAGCAGCCAGGAGCTCGCTAAAGTGACCAGCCCTTTTGGGCGGGTGTCGCTTAAGCGACAGACTTGTCGCTAAAGTGACCAGGAGTCGCTAAAGCGACCAGACGTCGCTAAAGCGATGCCCACTTCTTAGGTGGGTGTCGCTGAAGCTATCCTCGGGTGGTCGCTAAAGCGACACCTGAGGGTTGTTCTTAAGACCCAAATTTCAGATTTTATATCAAATTTCAAACTTGGTTTTCTCCTTGAATTCTTGGGCTATTTGGGCAATTCAAAAGGCTAACTTGCATAGCCTTTCGAGGGGAACCCAGTAGTTATTCAGAATTAGGAGTTGAGGCTTACTTTGAGGTAATTTCCCTTTTTTTTTCTGTGCTTCTAGTGTTCTTGAGCTTGTAGTTGATCATGAATGCATGATAGTTTTGGGACTGATTTGGTGTGTGAATTCTGTTCCTTTGTGGTACATGAGATGGGGGGTAGTATTTAGAGCCTATTGTTATGGCCCACCACTTGATCTTGAAGAAGGTAGAAGGATCTAGAGTCTTGAAGAGGTTAGTGGAAGACTCTAGATCCTTATAGAAGCTTGTAGAGAAGTCTTGAAGGACTTAGAATTCTCTAGAGTGTGTAGAGAATTCTAGAGAGGGACTTCTTTGTAAATATGGAGGGACTTGTATAGCAATTTTTATTTATACTTGAGCCCCTTAGGAGTAGTATAAATAGAGGGGCATTCATTTGTAGCAAGCCATCAAGCAAACAAGCATTCTTCCAAAGCAATACTAAAGCCTTCTTCATAAAAGCTCTCTTGTCTTCTTATAATCTAGCGTTCCCTTAGCGATCTAGTCATAAAGGCTTACTTGAGCTTGCAAGATCGTGAAAGATTCGTGAGTAAGTTGTCAAGTGCCGCACAGAAGTCTTAGCGTGAAGTCTAGGTCCGTGACAACGTGGTATCAGATCGAGGTTCTACTAAGGGATATGGCAAGTGAGGGAGACATCAACGCCACTACCGCCACCAATGTCAAGCAAGATGTTGGAAGGAAGCACCGCAAGGGAAAGAAAAACTCTAAGAGAAATGAGGAGGTGCCGCTTGAGCCTACACCAAGCGAGGCCCTAACATCCTACTCACCCTCGGCCATGGAGGTGAGTGACGATGAGAGAGGCGAGGAGCCCGTGGACGTCACACCCGGCATGGAGTGGATTGCAAGGGTGGATGCTGCCCGGCAAGCAGTGGAGATATTAGGCAAGCGCTTGAACAAGGTCGATGGCAAGTTTAAGTCTCTAGAGGAGTTCACCCTTAAGGAGAACGACAACATCCGGAAGGAGTTGGAGGTGCGCAAGGCTTCCGAGTACGAGATGAAGGAGGTGATCACTTCCTTGGAGTGTCGGCTCATGGACGCGCTAAGCACGATGGAGACCATGAAGGCCGAGATGGCAGCACTCAAAGGAGACATAGATGCTGGGAGATGCATGACGTCCAGCGCTGACCGGGAGGCCAAGATTGAGGCTCCCAAGCCACCAATGTTCAAAGGTACCCGTGATACACAAGAGGTGGAGAACTTCCTTTGGCACTTGGAGAATTACTTCAAGTGTAACAAAGTGAAGAGCGACGAGATGAGGATCAACACAGCCGTGCTATACCTCTCGGAGATGGCCATGTTGTGGTGGAAGCGCAAGGAGTCTGAGATCGGGAAGGGTCTATGCACCATCAACACCTGGGAGCAGTTCCGGGACGAGTTCAAGAAGGCCTTCTTCCCCAACAATGTCATCTATGAGGCCAAACGCAAGTTCCGGGAGCTGAAGCATACGGGTAGCATACGGGCCTATGTGAAAGAGTTCACTACCCTTACGCTTCAAATCCCCAACCTTACAGATGAAGATATGCTCTTCCACTTCATGGATGGGCTGCAGAGTTGGGCCAAGACGGAGTTGGAACGCCATTAAGTCAGCACCATCGATGAGGCCATCACCCAAGCCGAAGCCTTGACGGACTTTAAGCATGATAGGCATGACAGAGGCAAGGGCAAAGAAATAAGGAGTAGTCATGCCAAAGGTGGGAGAGATCGTGGCAAAGGCAAAGAGCAACATCCTCCACCCAAGATCCATGATTCCAACAAGTCCGATGGTAGGAGGTTCGGGCGACAGGGCTACGTCGAGAGAAAGGAGCAGACCTCGAAGGGCAATGGCTGCTACATATGCGGAGGTCCTCACGGCTATGCTAGGTGTCCGGAGATGAAGAACCTTGGTGCCATACTGCGGGAGCGAAAGGACAAGGAGGTGGACCAAGGGCAGGGTTCGGACACGACTCAACTAGGCATGATCGGGCTATGTGGAGCCATCGCGAAGCAAGCTGAGAAGGCAGGGGATTACTCTGCCCAATATGTTGACATATCCATCAATGGACGACCAGCTCGTGCCATGGTGGATTCTGGAGCAGAAGCCAACATCATGACCAAGACGACGGCAGCAAGGTTGGGGCTAAGTTATGGGCCAAGCAACACCCACCTGAAGACGGTCAACGCACCATTGACTCCCGTGTGCGGAGTCGCTCATGGAGTGGACATCACGTTGGGCAAGTGGCAAGGTAAGACAAGCTTCACTGTCGCCCCCTTAGATATCTTTGATATCATCCTTGGACAGGAGTTCTTCTAACGGTACCACACGATGATCGATCCCTACCTCCAACAACTCTTGGTGATGGAGCGAGAGGGACCCTGCATGGTACCTCTAGTCAAGATGCCAAAGAAGGAAGGACAAACCCACTTGTCGGCCATGCAGCTTGTGAAGGGCCTAAAAAAGGGGGAGCCGATGTTCGTAGCCACCATTGCGAGCTTGGATGAAGGCAATGGTGCTAAGGAGACATTACCACCTTGCATAGAGAAGGTGCTTGAAGAAAACAAAGATGTGATGCCCGAAGAGTTGCCAAGACACCTACCTCCGAGGCGCGAGGTAGACCACAGGATCGAGCTGGAGCCAGGAGCAAGGCCGCCCGCATACCCACCATACCGCATGGCTCCACCCGAGTTAGAGGAGCTTAGGAAGCAGCTGAAGGAGCTCCTTGAGGCCAGTTATATCCGTCCATCCAAAGCACCTTATAGCGCGCCGGTGTTATTTCAAAAGAAGAAGGATGGCTCGTTGCGCCTATGCATAGACTATCGGGCGCTCAATAAGGTGACCGTGAAGAACAAGTATCCTATCCCGCTCATTGCCGACTTGTTCGATAGACTTGGACAGGCCAAGTACTTCACCAAGGTGGATTTAAGGAAGGGCTACTACCAGGTACGCATAGCAGAGGGAGATGAACCGAAGACCACATGTGTAACGAGGTACGGAGCTTACGAGTGGTTGGTGATGCCCTTTGGCTTAACCAACGCACCCGCCACCTTTTGCACACTAATGAACAAGATCTTCCACCCCTACCTAGATCAGTTCGTGGTAGTCTACTTGGATGACATAGTCATCTATAGCAACACCTTGGAGGAGCACGTGGAACATCTAAAGAAAGTATTCCAAGTCTTGCGCGAGAATGAGCTTTTCATCAAGCGGGAGAAGTGCGAGTTCGCCCAACCTGAAGTGCACTTCTTGGGACATATTATCAGCTAGGGAGAGCTACGGATGGACGAAGCAAAAGTTCAGGCCATCAAAGAGTGGGAGGCGCCCACAAAGGTAACCGAACTTAGATGTTTTCTTGGATTTACTAACTATTACCGCAGGTTCATAAGCGCTTACTCCGCCAAAGCCGCTCCACTTACGGAGCTATTGAAGAAGAATAAGCCGTGGGTTTGGAGCGAGGAGTGCAAGGAGGCCTTTGAAGACCTCAAGGTTGCCGTGACAGAGGAGCCGGTCCTAGCGTTGCCTGACTTCTCCAAGACATTCGAAGTGCATATGGACGCTTCTAACTATGCCATTGGAGGAGTATTGATGCAAGAGAGGCACCCCATCGCCTTCGAGAGCCGTAAGCTGAACGAGACAGAACGACGATACACCGTGCAGGAGAAGGAGATGACAGCCATCGTCCATTGCCTACGCACGTGGAGACACTACTTACTTGGCTCCAAGTTCTTAGTCAAGACCGACAACGTGGCCACTAGCTACTTCCAGTCACAGAAGAAACTCACCCCGAAGCAAGCTAGGTGGCAAGATTTCTTGGCCGAATTTGACTACGAGCTGGAGTACAAGCCGGGCAAAGGCAATGTTGTGGCTGATGCTCTTAGCAGGAAGTTCGAACTAGCGGCCATCACCACAGCACATTGTGACATCCAGGATGCGATCAAAGATGGTCTGCAGCATGATCCAGAGGCAAAGTGACTTATGGAGTTAGCCGCCAAAGGCAAGACAAGGCGCTTCTGGGTAGAAGATGGACTCTTGCTTACCGCCGAACGAAGGGTCTATGTGCCGAAATTCGGAACTATCAGGCGACGGATCATGAAGGAAAGCCATGACACTTTGTGGGCCGGACGTCCAGGGCAGAGTCGCACGAGGGCATTGATTGAGGCGATTTACTACTGGCCACACATGCGGGATGATATTGAATGCTATGTGCAGACTTATCTTGTATGCCAGCAAGACAAAGTAGAGCAGCGTCAACCAGGAGGACTCTTGGAGCCCCTGCCTGTAGCGGAGCGTCCATGGAAGAGCGTGACCATGGACTTCATCACATGCTTACCGAAGTCCGATGGGTACGGGACGATTATGGTCATGGTGGACAGGTTTTCCAAGTATGCCAGCTTCATGCCCGCCACGGCAGGTTGCACTGCTAAGGAGGCTGCCAGACTATTCTTCAAGAACGTAGTGAAGTATTGGGGATTGCCAAGACATATCATTAGCGACAGAGACCCACGCTTCACCGGAAACTTTTGGAGAGAATTGTTCGAAATTCTTGGCACGAAATTACATTTCTCCACTAGTTTCCACCCGTAGACAGACGGCCAGACGGAGCGAGTCAATGCCTTACTGGAGTGCTACTTAAGGCACTTTGTGAGCTCCCATCAGAAAGATTGGGCGAGACTACTGGACGTAGCCCAATTCTCTTACAACCTACAACGGAGTGAGGCCACAGGGCGGACACCATTCGAGCTAGCCACAGGCTAACAGCCACAAACTCCACATTCACTACCGGCCGCATTCGAGGGCAAGAGTTTGGGGGCCTATCACATGGCCAAGGGCTTTGAAGAGCAGCTCGACACTGCCAAGTCTTATTTGGATAAGGCAGCAAAGAAGATGAAGAAGTTTGCCGACCGCAAGCGTCGTCCCACGGATTACCAAGTTGGAGACATGGTCTTGGTCAAGTTCAACCCCAGGCAATTCAAGGCGTTGCGAGGCATGCATCAAAACTTGGTGCGAAAGTACGAGGGCTCGTTCAGGATCATTGCCAAGGTTGGCAAGATCTCTTACAGGTTGGAGCTACCACCGCATCTTAAGGTTCATCCAGTCTTCCATGCCAGCGTCCTCAAGCCATACCATGAGGACAAGGATGATCCTAGCCGAGGAGAATCAAGTCGGGCGCCACTCACAATTACTGCCTCCCATGATCGAGACATCAAGGCCATTGTGGACTACCAAGCCAAGCAAAACAGGGGCAGCAGGCCACTGCTATGTTCTTAGTCCATTAGAAGGGATAATCTCTGGAGGAGGCCACATGGGAGAGATATGAAGACCTGTGGCAGTTCAGAGACAAAATTCGGGAGTTCTTGCAGCAACAGTGCGCCGCGGTCATCGCCACATCAGGTGGGGGAGAGTGTTATGGCCCGCCACTTGATCTTGAAGAAGGTAGAAGGATCTAGAGTCTTGGAGAGGTTAGTGGAAGACTCTAGATCCTTATAGAAGCTTGTAGAGAAGTCTTGAAGGACTTAGAATTCTCTAGAGTGTGTAGAGAATTCTAGAGAGGGACTTCTTTGTAAATATGGAGGGACTTGTATAACAATTTTTATTTATACTTGATCCCCTTAGGAGTAGTATAAATAGAGGGGCATTCATTTGTAGCAAGCCATCAAGCAAACAAGCATTCTTCCAAAGCAATACAAAAGCCTTCTTCATAAAAGCTCTCTTGTCTTCTTATAATCTAGCGTTCCCTTAGCGATCTAGTCATAAAGGCTTACTTGAGCTTGCAAGATCGTGAAAGATTCGTGAGTAAGTTGTCAAGTGCCGCACGGAAGTCTTAGCGTGAAGTCTAAGTCCGTGACACTATTCTTGGATTCAATTCCATGAGTTACGAGTGGGTCTCACAATTCCTGATTTTTGACTCTGAAATTAACCCGTCTCCGAATTTAATAATTTTAGTTTCATAACGACCGTATTAACATTGTGATTCTATTATTGATAGCGTGGAAGAATTTGAAGGCCGCTTGGAAGGGAAAAGCTCCAGGTTTTTCATAAGTTAGAGCGCACATGGTCAGCCTACAAGTAGGCTACTATTTTCCTCTCATTAGACTGAGCAGGTATAAGCAATTATGTATTGAATTGTATGAGTTCGGAGGGGTTTGACTATCAAGCAAGCTAAATTCTTAGATTCCATGCCCTAGGTGTTATTTTTGAGTAATTATTGGACTGTCTAAGCATGACTCCTGTTAATGTCTATCATCCATGCCTTGTGGTGAATATTGTGCCTGTGGTTATATGTTGGAAGAATGTTGGGCCTTAGTCTAGGCCTAGACTAGTGATTGCCTTAGACTTGTATAAGTGTGGTGCTGTTGGTCCTTAGAACTTCTCCAACTTCATTTTAGATGGTTAGCTCCCTGTAGACTGATATAGCAGACTTGAGTCTGATAGTCTGAGCCTTATCTAGGCAATAACTCAGCTTGTGACCTTACCTCCATAATTCCCTATTCTCCTATCATTCCTGTATTGCTCGGTTCTTGATTTTTAGAAGTTTCCTCAGCGATTCGGGTTATATTTGGTTCAGGCTGGATTGGTGCACTGATGACACTCGATTTGGGGGTATTACCTATGACACAAGGTTGGTTACTAATTCTAATTCGGTCTGATCCAGTAGTTACAGATACCCGGTCAAAGTCCATAGTCCATCTTACTTTTGTTCAGCTTCTTAGATATAAATACCCAATCAAAGTCCGTGGTCCAGCTTACTGTGTTCAGGCATCCTAGCTACAGATACCTAGTTGAAGTTTGATGTTTAGCTTACCCGTGTTCAACCCTTGGCTAAAGTTACCCGATTAAAGTCCACGGTCTAGCTTATTCATGTTGACTTTTTAGCTATAGTTACCTAGTTATAGTTTGTGGTCCAGCTTACACGTGGTTGAATTCCTGACTCCCTGATGAATCTTCGGTTTAAGTCTTCATCTACTCTCAGCCTTGGGTAAAGGCATTAGATTTTGGAAATAGTTCGGTTTAAATCTGGGAAATGGTGATATTATTGGAATCCTTTTTGCTTCGTTCATTTTCCTTCAGCTATTCCTGTATCTGTCGGGCTTATGGGAGTCCGTGTAGGTGGTTGCTCTTTACTTGTGCATGATTGTACCCATCGAGTTTGTGGGAGCCCGGTGGATTTTGTTAGACTCTTTCTCTTTGTTTGTTAGTACGCTCGTGTACATACCTACAATTACTTCTTGACTTGTCTTTGGTTGTGATCTTTTACTCGCATTTCAATTTTGTTTTTCTTATCATGGTCATCCTATGATACCTAGTTGCTACCTGTTGTTTTGGTACTTATAATACACTCTGCATCTATTTTTGTGATATAGGTTCGATTACTAGCTATCATCATTGATTTGACCCACCCACGGTCATGATCGAAGGTGAAGGTGAGCACATTGCATCCTGGATTTACCCATCTCCCTTTGTATCTATATTTTTCCTATCTTTTGCTTTTTGAGAAAACTCTATTTCTGTGGTCCACTTTTGGGACTTTTAATCTTTTTACTAGTAGCTCTATACACGTCACTTCTAGATTTTGGGAGGGATCCTTTTTATTAGTATATATATTTAGTGCTTTCGCCCATTCATTATATACTATTATTATTACTTCACTATTTTAGATTAGATTGCTGGTCTTCTACCCTGACATCCTATTACTCTATTACTTGCAGTTCCAGGATATGGGTCGGCTTGCCTACTTGTGGGTCATAATAGGCTCTATCATGACTTGAGAAATTGGTTCATGAAAAGTTGGTATCAAAGCCCTATGTTCTTCGGTCTCAATTGTATAGAGCTAGCGTCTAATAAAGTCCTGCAGATTGGTGTGGACACGTCTGTGACTTATCCTTGGGAGGCTACTGAATATCTTTACGAACATATCATTTTTGTATCAGTGTCGTGCAGTGTGTATCTTCTTGGTTTCTGGAAATCTCATTTGTTCCACTCTTTTACAGGATGGATCGCATGCACGCGGGAGGTATAGGCCAACCTCAGGGTTGTTCTAGGTCTGCAGCACTAGCCCAGGACCAAGAGGAAACTCTAGAGCTAGAGGTGGAGTAACTAGTAGCTCTAGTACATCAGCAGCTAGTGGGGCCGGGACCAGCCCACCCACTGTTTAAGCCAATCGCAGCTCCGAACTTGTAGGCGATCTTCCCTAAGATTTTGGCTGCTATTTGGGGTATGAAGCAGGCCTCATCTCCCATCATCCCAGTACCACAGGACCAGCCTACGCCAATGTCACCGATTATTCAGTAGTCACCAGCACCCACCACTCAGCCAGATGATTTAGAGGGAGTCACGCCACTCTAGGAGCAGAAAATGCTCGGGTGTTCCTTAGCCTATCACTATTGAGATTTTCTAGGATGTGGGTAAGGATGCCCACGAGTTTTTACTTACATGCCATGAGTAGCTGCAGACCTTCAGTTTGTTATAGTTGAGAGGAGCTGACTTCACCACTTATCAGTTAGATAGTCCCGCGCGATAGTGGTGACGTATATATTAAGAGACCAGGCTAGTTGGGTCCCCACTGGTGACATGGACTGAGTTTTCAAAGGCCTTCTTGGCCTAGTTTATTCCCAAGAGCAAAGATCAGCTCCGAGATCAGTTTTCACAGTTGCAGTAGGGCTCCATGACAATATTGGTGTATGAGTCTTGATTCCACGAGCTTTCCAGGCATGCTTCTATGATCTTACCCATAGAGGAGGAAAGAGTTTAGTGCTTCGTTAGAGGATTGAGGCTCTAGTTGCGGATTGTGGCTCAGTCAATGAGCCACTCATTTCTGGAGTGGTAGACCATGCCCGCATACTTGAGCACCTCCATTGCGAGGCCCAAGGGGGCACTGATAAGAGGAGGATAGCCATGATAGGCATCACTTTATACCCCGAGAGTCCTATGATAGATCTCGCTAGAGATTTCAATTGGGTTAGTCCAGCCGTCCTTTCTAAGCCTCACTTCAGAATTGAGAGGGTAGTCAGCACCCTTAGGTTGGCTCTAGTGCCTGGTCCGAGTTAGGGTCGAGGTAATCTATAGATGGATTCTTCTGGCCAAGGGGGCCGACCTCCAACTTTCAACCAATATTCATAGGGATACTATGAGTGCAGGGTGCTAGATCACTAGTCCCACGAGTACCCTCACCGCAGGTTGGCCTTACCAGCTCTACATACAGATTAACCTGTGCCAGCACCATAACTTTTAGTCAGAGGTAGGGGATAAGGTCAGGACCGCAGGGGTGGTCATCAGGGTTCACGGGGAGGTACTCGAGGAGAAAGGTAAGGAGGTAGAGTCGATGCACAGGGTAGAGGAGACGAAGCCCACTTTTATGCAGCTTCAACTAGGGTAGAGACTGAGTCCTCAGACGATGTGATCATAGGTACAATTTTATTATACCATCGACCCGCATTTGCTTTATTTGATCTAGGCTCCACTTATTCTTATATATCTATATATTATGCCCTTCGACTTAGTATGAGACTAGAGCCATTAGTTGATCCATTGCGTGTTTCGACCCCGGTAGGTGATTCTTTAGTAGTGGATCAGGTCTTTACATCCTATGCGGTGACTATTTAGGGGCGTTACACTAGAGTTGATTTCATTTTACTTGATATGGTGGATTTTGATTTGATTCTAGGCATGGACTGGTTATCTCCTTATCATGTAGTGTTGGATTACTATGCCAAGACCATTACCTTAGCCATGCCTTGTATCTCGCCGGTGGTGTGACAGGGCTCTTGTAGTCACACGCCGGTTAGGGTAATCTCTTTTATTTGGGCCTAGAGGTTAGTGGCTAGTGGATGTTTGGTATACTTGGCTTGTGTTAGAGATATGAGTAGGGAGGGCCCTATAGTTGATTCAATACCTACAGCCCAAGAGTTTGCAGATGTGTTTCCTGCCTATCTACCTAACCTCCCTCTTGACCGCGATATTGACGTCGCCATTGATGTAGAGCTGGGTACTCAACCTATTTCCATCCCACCATACCATATGCCCTCCGTAGAGCTCAATGTTCAACTTTAGTATCTCTTGGATGAGGGATTCATTTGGCCTAGTGTATCGTCTTGGGGTGTTCCAATCCTATTCATTAAGAAGAAAGATAGTACTATGCAGATGTGCGTCGACTACAAGCATTTGAACAAGGTAACAGTGAAGAACCGTTACTCCATGATTAGGATTGATGACCTATTCGACCAGCTTCAGGGTGCTGTGGTATTTTTTAAGATCCATTTGAGATTCGACTACTACCAGTTGAGGATTAGGGAAGCAGACGTCCCTAAGACCGTATTTACAACTCGTTATGACCATCATGAGTTTTTAGTGATTTTTTTTGGTTGACTAACGCCCTGCCGCATTCTTAGACTTTATAACCTAGGTGTTTAGGCTATACTTGGACTCATTTTTCATAGTCTTCATCGATGACATTCTGGTATACTCACAGAGCTGGGATGAGCATGAGCAACATTTGAGAGTAGTGCTTTAAACTTGGAGAGATCAACATCTTTATGCCAAGTTCTCAAAGTGCGAGGATAGAATTATGGTAGATTCATTTTGGGGCATCTGGTATCCAAGGATGGAATTATGGTAGATCCATCGAAGATTGAGGCTATTCGTGATTGGGCCAGACCCACCTCTGTGATTGATATTCGTAGCATAGTCAGATTGGCAAGGTACTATAAGTGCTTTGTTGAGGGGTTTTCTACTATAGCTTTACCTCTGACTCGATTGACTCGCCATGATGTCCCATTTTTATGGTAAAAGGAATATGAGAGAAGCTTTCGGAGGCTCAAGGAGTTACTTACCACCGCTACTATATTTAATCTTCTAGTTGAGGTCAAGGAATTCACCAATTATTGTGACATATCCGATGTTGGTTTGGGTTGTGTACTGATGTAGCAGGGCCGGGTTATTGCTTATAAGTCGAGGCAACTTAAGCTGCAAGAGCGCAACTACCCTACTCAGGACTTAGAGTTGGCGACGGTAGTTTTTGCGCTTAATATTTGGAGGCACTACCTGTATGGAGTTCAGTATGAGATTTACACTGATTATAAGAGCCTTCAGTACATTATGAGCTAGAGGGATCTTAATTCGAGGAAGCTCAGCTGGATTGAGTTCCTGAAGGACTATGACCTCTTTATTCTCTACTATCCGGGAAAGGCAAATGTAGTAGCAGACGCCTTGAGTCAGAAGGCGGTGAGTATGGGTATCTAGCCTTCTTTTATACTATAGAGTGACTATTAGCTTTGGACATTTATTCCTTAGCTAACCGAATTATTTGACTTGATATCTCAAATTCTCAATATGTGTTAGCTTACATGAGAGCTCATTTATCTCTGTTGGACTAGATTCACAGCCATCAGTTTGAGGATGAGGAGTTTGTTGCACTATGAGATTATATTTTTGGAGGTGACAGTGGTCTAGCTACCTTAGATTCAGATGGGTTTTTGAGGTTTGATGGTCGTCTTTGTGTTTTTAGAGTTGGAGGTTTGATTTAGATGATCCTTAACAAGGTCCATGACTCTAGATATTTTATCCATTTGGAACTACTAAGATATATCGTGACTTGAGGCAGCATTACTAGTGGAGTAGTATAAGGAGAGATATTACGAATTATGTGTTGTGTTGTTTGAGTTTTCAGCAGGCTAAGGCCAAGAATTTGAGGCCTAGTACAAAGCTTCAGAGATTACCCATTCCCGAGTGGAAATAGAAGAGGATCACCATGGATTTCATTGTGGGGATGCCTCTTACTTCCCGCAGTCTTGATAGTATTAGGCTCACCATGGATCGATTGACCAAGTCATCACACTTCCTTCCCATTCATACTTCCTATTATGCTGAGAGGTTAGCCCATATCTACATTTGGGAGGTGGTTCGGTTTCATGGTGTGCCTATTTTTATCATCTCACATAGGGTCTCATATTTCACATTTTGCTTTTAGAGGACCTTTCAGGAGGAGATGGGTACCCGTGTTGACCGTAGCATAAGTTTCCACCCGCAAATTGATGGTTAATCGGTGCGCACTATACAAGTTCTCGAGGATATATTATGGGCTTGTGTTATGGATTTTGGGGGTCAGTGGGATCCGTTCTTACCTTTGGAGGAGTTTACGTACAACAACAACTACCACTCTAGTATTCAGATAGCCCTATTGAGGCCTTATATGGTAGGCATTGTCGCTCTCCAGTTGGTTGGTTTGAGTCTATAGAGCCCAAGACATACAGTAGAGACTTGATGCATGAGGACTTAGATAATGTGAGGGTGATTCAGGATAGGCTCAAGACAGCTCAAAGTCGACACCGGAGCTATATGGATCATAGGCGTTGACCATTGAGGTTTGTCGTTGGTGACAAAGTATTCCTCCATGTATTATCAATGAAGGGCGTGATGAGATTTGGGAGGCGGAGCAAGATTAGCCCCAGGTATATTGGCCCTTTTGAGATATTGCGAATAATTGGTGAGGTTGCATATGAGTTAGCCTTTCGCCCAACCTTTTTAGCAATTCATCCATTTTCCATGTTTCGATGCTACGCTAGTATGTTCCAGACGAGTCCCATGTGCTTCAGTATGACGTAGTTGACTTGGATTATTGTTTGAGCTATACTGAGGAGTCAACTGCTATTTTGGCCATAGATGTCAGACAGTTGCATTCTAGAGACATTCTTATGGTTGAGGTCCGTTGGAGGCATCTTCCACTTGAGGAGGATACCTGGGATACCGAGGATGAGATGTGGGCATAGTTCCCTAGCTTATTTGAGCCTTTCGGTACTTCTTGACTCTTAATTTTACAGACAAAAATTCTTTTAGTAGTGGATGTTGTAATGACCCTCCAGGTTATTTTTGAATTAAAGCATTTGTTTCGACATTTAGAGCATTCCTGTAGCGACCCAAGTCATTTATAACTTACTGGCACTGACTATTTAGTTGCCTGGTAGTTCGCTTGGATTTTGGCCCATTCCCCTAATTTGGAGTTCTTATAACTTAAAAAGTTGACTTCGGTCATAACTTCAAGAAAATGACCTCAAAAAAAAATTCTAATGATTCCATCATCTCCAGAATGGCCAAATTAGGCTAGTAGAATGATCGGCATGAGTACCGAGGTAATCAATATGAGTTTAGCACCATTTGACGCTTTTGCCTTTGAAATTTGGCCTATAGTTGACTTTGGTCAATATTTTTGGAAAATGCACTCAGATTAAAATTCTGACAGTGTGGTTAGATCCGAAATGTCAATTTTGGTCTAGAACAACCCTTCGTTTCCTTCTCAAGGCTTCCATTCTAATCCCGAGGCCCATTCTAAATTTTGGCTCAAAATGGACCTTGGGTGACCCACTTGCAGTCATAACGACCTCATATGGAAGTTTTGACTATGCCATTGAGTCCAGAACTAATTCGGTGGTGTGGCATATCTTATTTGCACGCACGTGATTTCAAACAAATCCCGAGCACCCTGTCGGAGGATTTAGCATGCTAAGCTTTTTCTTGCACCAGTTGTGTCTGTTGTCGTCGCTTGAGCAACCCCTGGTTGCTAAAGCAAGTACCGTTTAAGCAGCCAAGAGCTCGCTAAAGCGACCAGCCCTTTTAGGCTGGTGTCTCTTAAGAGACCAGGCATCACCAAAGCGATGTCCGCCTCTTAGGTGGATGTCGCTTAAGCGATCCCTGGGTGGTCACTAAAGAGACACACCTGAGGGTCATTTTTAAGACCTAAATTTCAGGTTTTATATCAAATTTCAAACTTGGTTTTCTCCTTCAATTCTTAGGAAATTTGGATGATTCAAAAGTCTAACTTGTGTAGATTTTTGAGGTGAACCCAATGGTATGTTAAGAATTAGGAGTTGAGGCTTCCTCTGAGATAATTTTCCTTTTTCTGTGCTTCTAGTGTTCTTGAGCTTATTGTTGATCATGACTGCATGATATTTTTGGGGTTGATTTCGTGTGTGAATTATGTTTCCTTGTGGAACATGAGCTGAGGGTAGTATTTAGAGCCTATTCTCGAAGTTAATTCCATGAGCTATGGAGCGGGTCCCACAATTCTCAAGTTTTAACTTCAAAATTAGCCCATCTCCAAATTCGATAATTTTAGTGTCATAATGACCGTATTAACATTGTGATTCTATTGTTGATAGCATGGCAGAATATGGAGGCCCCTTCAAAGGAAGAAGCTTTGGTTTCATGAGTTTGAGCACACGCGATCGGCCTACAGGTGAGCTATGGTTTCCCTTTCATTAGACTGTATATGTTTAGGCAATTGTATATTGAATTGTATGAGTTTGGAGGGGTTTGGGTGACGAGCATGCAAAATTCCTTGATTCCATTCCCTAGATGTTATTTTTGGGAAATTGTTGGACTGTGTAACATGATTCTTGTTAATGTTAATCATCCATGCCTTGTGGCTAATGTTGTGCCTATGGTTATATGTTAAAAGTATTTGGGCCTTAGTCTAGGCCTATACTAGTGATAGCCTTAGACTTGCACGAGTGTGGTACGTTGGGCCTTAGAACTTCTCCGATGTTATTTCGGACGGTTCGCTCGCTGTAGACTGATATAACATACTTGAGAGTCTAATAGTCTGAGCCTTAGCGAGGTAGTAACTCAGCTTGTGACCTTACCTCCATAATGCCCTATGCTCTTCTCGTTCCTGTATCACTCAAATCTTGATTTTTGGAAGTTTCCTCGGTGATTTGGGTTATATTTGGTTTGGGCTAGAGTGGTGCACTGATGACACTTGGTATGGGGGTATTCTCTGTGACGCAAGGTTGGTTACTGATTCTAATTCGGTCTGATCCAGTAGTTACACATACCCGATCAAAGTCCATGGTCTAACTTACTTGTGTTCGGCTCCTTAGCTATAAATACCCGGTCAAAGTCTGTGGTCCAGCTTATCTATGTTTAAGATTCTTCGCTACAGATACCCAATTAAAGAACGTGGTCTATCTTACCCGTGTTCAACCCTTGCCTAAAGTTACCTAGTTGAAGTCCATGGTCTAGCTTACTCGTTTCTACTTATTAGAAATAGATACGAGGTTGTAGTCCGTTGTCCAGCTTACACATGGTTTAATTCTTGACTCCCTGATAAATCTTCGATTCAAGTATTTATCTACTCTTAGCCTTGGGTTTAAGGCATTAGAGTCTGGGAATGGTTCAGTTCAAGTCTAGGAAATGGTGATATTATTGGAATCCTTTTGGTTTTGTTCATTTTCCTTCAGGTATTCTTGCATCTGTCGGGCTTATGGGAGTCCATGTAGGTGGTTGCTCTTTACTTGTGCACTAGCGTGCCTGTCGAGTTTATATGAGCCTTGTGGATTTAGTTAGATTTTTTCTCTTTGTTTGTTAGTACGCTCGTGTACATACCTACAATTACTTCTTGCCTTGTCTTTTGCTGTGATCTTTTACTCGCATTTCAATTTACTTTTGCTTATCATGCTCAGACAGCCTATGATGCCTCCTGGGTACCTATTGTTTTGGTACTCATACTACACTCTACATTTGTTTTCATGATGTAGGTCAGAGTACTAGATACCGGCATTGATTCGATCCAGCTGCGGTCGTGATCGAAGGCGATGGTAAGCACATTGAATCCTTGATTTACCCATCTCACTCTGCATATATATTTTGCTTGTCTTTTGCTTTTAGAGACAACTCTATTTCTGTGGTCCAATTTTGGGACTTGTACTCTTTTTACTAGTATCTCTGTACATGTGACTTCCAGGTTTTTAGAGGGATTTTTTTTGCTTGTATATATATTTAGTGCTTCCGCCCATTCATTGTATGCTATTATTATTACTTTACTATTTTATATTAGATTGCTGGTCTTCTATTCTGATATTCCATTACTTGCAGTTTTGGGATAAGGGGTGACTTGCCTACTGGTGGGTCATAGTAGGCGCCCTTATGACCTGAGAAATTCGATCGTGACAGCAGATTAGTTGAGGATTAGGTAAGGTTTTATATTAGAGAGATATTAAGATTGCATGGAGTTTATTTGTCTATCATCTCAGACAGAGGTACTTAATTTATTGCATAGTTTTGGAAGTTGTTTCAGAAAGGTTGGGGTTTAAAGGAAAATCTTAGTACTGCTTTCCATCCTCAGACAGATGGTCAGGCAGAGCACACAATTAAGACTCTTGAAGATATGTTGAGAGCTTGTGTCATTGACTTCAAAGGTAGTTGGGATGGCCACTTACTGCTTATTGAGTTTGCTCACAATAATAGCTTTCTTTCACGTATTCAAATGGCTCCATATGAGGCTCTTTATGGGAAGAGATGTACATCTCCAATTGGTTGGTTTGAAGTTGGTGAAGCTGAGTTGATAGGGCCATACTTGGTCCACCGAGATATGTTGAAAGTAAATATCATTCAAGAGAGGTTGAAGACTATGCAAAGTTGTCAAAAGTTCTACATTTATGTTAGGAGAAGAGACTTAAAGTTTGAGGTAAATGATTGGGTGTATTTAAAAGTTTCATCCATGAAATGAGTAATGACGTTTGGGAAGAAAGGGAAGTTGAGCTCTCGTTACATTGGTCCTTACCAAATTATAAAGAGAGTTGGCAATATTGCCTATGAGTTATAGCTCCCACCAGAGTTAGATACCATTTATCCTGTGTTCCATATTCCTATGCTTCAAAAATGCTTCACTCATTGTTCCTACATAAAACATTGGAGTGAAATATAGTTTGTCCTATGAGGAGATTCCTGTCTTTATTCTTGATCGATAGGTTCGTAAATTGAGGACTAAAGAGTTCGCTTAAGTCAAAGTCTTTGAAGAAGTCAATTTGTTGAGGAGGCTATATGAAAATCCCAGGAGGGTATGAAATCTAAGTACCCACATTTATTCGTTCCTCTTAGTGTCGAAGTTGAAGGTACTATTCGTTTTCCTATCTCTGAGTTAGTATCTTCTTGAGTTTGAGTAATTAAGTAAGTTATTCTTGAGTTTGAGTCTTTTAGTCCTTGTATTGTATTTTTTCCTTTATCAAATTCTTAGCTTGGTCATCATTCAAGGACGAATGAACCCAAGGGGGAGATATTGTAACACCACGTATTATTCTAGCCTAGATAAAGTTCGAGAACCAAGAAAACACCTGAGAAAAAGTTGAGAAAAGTGAACTGTTAGTTGTCCACGACCCACTCTACTTCCCTTAGAGAGTTCTACAATCCGTGGAACTCTTCCTTGCTTAGTCTATTTCGTTAGCCAAGGATCACTTCTACGAGTTGACCTCATGATCCATAGGGTGTTCTACGAGTCATAGAAGGGGCTCGTGGAACCCCTCCATACTTGGACAAATTTTAAGAGTTCAGTTCAGTTTCTACAATCCAACTCTATAATTCGTCAAGTCATCTATGACCCGTAGAATCAGACGTAGAGTAGAGTTCATATTCCAGTAGCTACTAGAATATCTACCATACCCCTATGAATAAGTATACGACCCATATAATTTTGTACGAGTCATAGAGAAGGAACAATAGTTCCCCTACCTTTTCCAGTAGAGCTTCCATGTGGGATAAATGGAACAATACTACTCGTAGACTCATGTGGTTGATTTCTAGTGAAGTCTTATTTTGGACTTAAGATTCTACGACTAGACTTCTACGGTTCGTAGAAGATTCTACGATCTGTAGAAGTGCCCGTAGACGGCCAGAGTCAATTTTAATCAGGGTTAGTTTGGTCTTTTTCTACCATTTCTAAACTAAAACCAAGTCGTTGTGGGACTAAAAATAGTCCCTTATCAGTACTCAACGTGCCTTTCCTTTCGTTGTTACTTAAAATATTTTGAAAACAAGGATTGGGTAGAAGAGAAGAAGCTAGAGTTCAAGAGTTTCAAGCAATTCCTTCAAAGTTTTGACTAGATAATCTTCATTCCAGGTATGTAAGGCTTATCAGAATGTTGGATGAAGTTCGTCCACGTTCCATACATTTTCATTCAGTCGAGTTGTGTTTGAGTTTGAGTTTTGAGTTCCAAAAAATTGAATTCTCCAATTATCTATATAAATTCTATTATGTTTTGTATATATTTAAATATACGTTGATGATTTTCATGAGTCGAGTCCTTGAGAGTAATGGTCATGTCTACATTCACATCAATCCTCATTGAATTGATGTTCATTGTTTCATTATACTCTGTTTTAAGTTGAAGTTGACATATTTCATACATTGATGAAAAAGGATGAGTTTTTGGGAACTTGAGCATCCCAATTACATATATTATATTGAACCATAAGTATTAATATTTTTTGAGTTAAGCTTGATTTTACTAAAACTTGATGAGTTTTAAAAGGAAAGCATAAATGATTGAGAAAGAGTTTGAGTAAATTGATATAAAGTCCAATGAGACTAAATAAGATGTATATTGAATATTTTACTCACTTGATGTATATGAGCATATTAAGGATTTTGGAAGTTGTATTTACAATCGATTTGGGTAAGAGTTTAGATAACTCAAATTCCATAAACTATATAGCGAGCGTAGGATAGGATCGTACCATTGATTCGGGTGACTCCTTACTTGTCCCAAAAGAGGAGTTTTTATAAAATCTATCAAGGTATTGGATGGTTGTGGCAAAAACAGTGCTTCATTGTATCATCGCTAACTCATAAGTGATGGTTGTCGGTTAGAAAAATGCCCAAAAGTAAATACTATTTTATACTGAGTTGTATTGCATATTATATGTGGTAAAGCATAGTCTTATTTATGCTTATTCTCGAGTTGAGTTAATTTAGTATTTATGTCTCAGAGTTTTCATGAGTATGTTTCCCTTCAGCCGTTTTATATACCATACATTCCTTGTACTGACATAATTCGAACTGTATCCTGTTATGATACAAATACAGGTATTAGAGATCATCAATAGGAGAATCGTTGAAGATCTATCTTCTCTAGCTTTTGGTGAGACCTGTTTCCATTTAGAGGAGCTCCTTCTTTATCAGCTTTTTTATGTTAGTAGTTCTTTAGAGATAGCCGTGTGCTTGTCTCGATACCTTTTTAGTAGTCAATTAGAGGCTTCATAGACTGAGTGTATTGGAGTTAGTATGAGTCTTTCATAGTATGTTTTAAACTAGGATTTTTCATTATTGAGTTATGACATTGAGTTATATTTTAATTCAAGCATTTTAGCTTATTATTTAAAGATTGATAAGAATGTTTTATAAATGCCCACTTGAGCTATTCTTTTCATGAGTTGAGTCTTCCACTGAGTGAGTTAGCGAGGCCAAAGGTTCACTTGGGACTAGAAATGATATCTGAGTGCCGGCCACCTCTAGGGTATAGGCGCGGGGCATGAAAACTAGTCCTAGCTCTAAAATAGATTCAAATCGGCAATTCCGAACGCTAAGAGATCATAAAATTTTTGAATCCAAGCTACTTCGCCCAGAGTCCAAATCAGTGGAGATAACCTACGCTATGATCTGCAGGGTGCAAAAGTGTATTATGAGTACCAAACAAATAGTACTCAGTAGGCATCGGACAACTTAATTCCACAGATAAAGAAAGAATAGATAACATTTAACAAGGAAAATACAACACATGTAACTAATTAGGATCTAACACACGGTAAAATAGGAAATAAGAGAATAGAGATAGGGTACATAGATGAGAGAATCAGAGTCAAGGAACACGCCTAAAAGCACAAGCCAATGGCCCATTAACAACAATGAAGCACTATTGGAGTCAACTAGTAAAGAATGAAAGTCCCTGGTCGCCGCTAATCACATAGTCACCTAAGGACTAATCCAACTCAGCCTAGTAGGGAGTACCAACACGAATATAGACTAAGAACCCCTATCAAATAACCACAATTACAACATTAGATAAGTACAATTATAACCAAATAATAACCGAATGGATGTCCATACCCCCAAAAAGTACAAATAATACAAACATACCCTCATCCCCCAAAAAACCAGGGGGGCAAACAACAAACAAATATACTAGTGATAGGCGATGTAGATAAATGCAAGTTTGTAGTAAAACTAGTAACATCATTGGTGTCTCTCATAAATCATCAATAACCAATTGTATAGATCCACCCCAACCCTCGGCTTGAAAGGTGGGACCCATGCAACTCCCTCATTTAGTTTTATGGTGAACTGGCTAGAGGGGCCCATAGGGGACATGGGAAGTTCGTATACACTACCTGGTCCTGAACCAGGTCTTATACATAAGGCATAACATCCTTATCATGGTACCAAAGAATGAATAGCTAAGCCGATGTAGAAAAAGGCGACGCCGAGCTAAATAGTCAAGTAAAGGATAAAAGCATCCCAAATGCATCCACTGTACAAAAAGGGTGACGCCGCATTGGATATCAATAAAAATATAAGCGCATCCTCGATGCTTCTGATACTCCCAGTAGAAAAGGAGTACGTCCTTGATGCCTTGTAACAATGGATCATGGTCTTTTTTGGCCTTAATATCTACCACAAGAGACAATTCCAAACCATTATATACAAGAACACCTCCCTCATTGGAGTCAACCAAACACACACCTAAACATGTCAATCTATAAACATCCTTAGCCAATTCTTTCTTACCTTCTTCAACATGTGCAACACTACTCATGGACAATCTACTTAGTGCATTGGCAACTATGTTAGCTTTGCCCGAATCATACAACATACTTATATTATAATCCTTCAATAATTTAAGCCATCTTTTTTGCGGAAGGTTCAAATCCTTTTGCTTAAACACATATTGTAAGCTCTTATGATCGGTAAACAGATCCACGTGGACACCATAAAGATAGTGTCTCCAATTTTCAAAGCAAACACAATCGCCTCTAGTTTAAGATCATGGATTGGATAATTTCGTTCATGCACCTTAAGTTGCCTAGAAGCATAGGCTATCACCTTATCATGTTGCATCAATACATAGCCATGAACAACCCATGAAGTATCGCACTATGCCACAAAACCTTCAGACCTTTCTGGCAAGGTCAAAATAGGAGCAGGAGTGATACGATCTTTCAACTCTTGGAAACTCTTCTCACAAGCTTTCGACTATTGAAACTTCTTCTTTTGAGTCAACTTACTCAAGGGTGATGAAATTGATGAAAACCCTTATATAAATCTTCTATAATATTCGGCTAGTCCCAAGAAACTTCTAATATCCAAAGGGGACAACGGTCTAGGACAATTCTTTACCGCCTCGATTATCTTAGGATCAATCATAATTCCTTCACCGGACACAATATGACCAAGAAAAGCCACCTCTCTTAGCCAAAACTCACATTTATTGAACTTGGCATATAATTTCTTGTCCCTTAGAGTTTGCAACACGATCCTCAAGTGATTAGCATGCTCTTCCTCATTTTTAGACTAAACCAAAATGTCATTAATGAACACAATTACAAACATGTACAAATATTGCTTGAGTACCCTATTCATCAAGTCCATGAATGTTATGGGGGCATTGGTCAAACCAAGTGACATAACTAAGAACTCATAATGGCCATACGTTACTTGAAATACCATTTTGGGAATATCACACTCCCTCACCCTTAGTTGGTGATAATCGAAATGGAGATCAATCTAGGAGAAGTAACATGCCCCTTATAATTGGTCAAACAAATTATCTATCCTCAGAATTGGATATTTATTCTTGATGGTTAATTTTTTCAATTGTCGGTAGTCAATACACAGATGTATCTTCTTTCTAACAAACAAGATGGGAGAACCCATGGGGATATACTTGGTCTAATGAAATCTTTGTCTAACAAGTCTTTCAATTGATCCTTTAACTCTTTTAACTTCGTCGGAGCCATTTAGTAAGGAGGGATAGAAATGGGTTGAGTACCCGAAAGATGATCTATGCCAAAGTCAATTTCCCTTTTGAGAGGAACACCTAGTAGATCATCAGGAAACATGTCTGAAAACTCATTTACAATGAGGACCCTAGAGTAGGGGCTTTGAAATATTCATCCTTAACCCTCAAAAGATGATAAATACAACCCTTGGAAATTATTTTCCGAGCTTTAAGGCACAAAATAAATTGACCTTTGAACATAGAATTACTATCTTTCCATTCTAGGGTTGGCTTATTTGGTAATTGAAACTTAACCACTCGGGTTCTACAATCAATAGAAGCATAACATGCATATAGCCAATTCATACCAAGGATAACATCAAAATCGGTCATCTCAAGCTCAACTAGATCACACAAGGTAACTTTATGGAAAACTAAAACTAGAAAACTTCTAAAAACTCTTTTAGCCAAAATCAACTCACCTACATGAGTATAAATGGAAAAAAGATCTAACAACGTTTTGGGGCTAATATCAAATCTCATTGCCACATAAGGGGAAACAGAAGACAAATTTGCACCCAGATTAAGTAAGGCATAAATATCATAGTGAAAGACCCGTAACATACTAGTAACAACATCAGGAGTCTCCTCCACCTCTTTCCTACCATGAAGAGCATAAAACTAATTACTGTGTTGACCACTCTTTGGTTGCATTTGAGCACCTTGTTTAACTTGTCCTTGAGAACGACCATCGTTTACCTTGCATTCCTTAGTATGATGACTCGGCTTACCACATCAATAGCAAACATTCAAACCCGCTAAATACTCACTCTTGTGGTTCTTACCACACTTTTTGTATGCGGAAGTAACTTGGCTAATAGGAGCACCTCCTTGAGGCTTAGGGTTGGGTACCCTATCCTTGTCAAACCATAGAGTAGTAGCATTTGAGGATCATTAGCCTAAGTACCTTTGGTGAAAATAAGGACATCAACCACCTCTAGACTTATCATGAGAGAATTCACCACCATCGGTCCTTGGCCTCTTTGACTCTCTAGTTTTCTTCTTTAGCTTCTCACTTTCTATTTGCTCTGCATAGTCAAAATTCTAGAGATGTCCATCTCTCAGATCAACATATCCATCTTACAGTCCTTTAAGACTACATATTATACACCCGACACAAACTTGCTCATACGAGCTCTTGAGTTGGCAACTATGAACAAATCATATTTTGACAATTGAGTAAGTTTTAGGGAATATTCCCTCACACTCAATCCACCTTGCTTAAGGTTGATGAACTCTTGTACTTTATCCTCCCTCAACTCTAATAAAAAGAAGCAATCAAGAAACACTCCTTTGAACTTATCCCAAGACATGGGATCCGCCTCTCTAGGCCTCTCACTCTTTCATTAATCAAACCAAATTTGAGAAACACCCTTCAATTGATATGTGGCCAACTTTGCCTCTCAATTGGACTAACCCCTATGATCTTCACAATCTTGTGAATGCCATTGACAAACTCTTGTGGATCCTCTTCAACTTTAGAACCCTAAAACTCTGGAGGATTCATCCTTATGAAATTAATAACTTTTGTCACTGCCGTACCCACATTCGGGTTCACAGGACAACCACCTCACAATTGTCTTGAGACATAAAGGCTTGAGCAAGTACTTGAAAATCCACTCAGAACTCGGCATTGGAGACATGATTGTTAAAAGGATCATTCAGAGCTTATTTCTCCTCTTCAACCACATTCCTTCTAGTGGGGTATATTCTTAGAGGCATTTTTTGAAAATCTCAAAGAACAAGTGTTAGAGAAAAAGACTTAGAGAACACTCTACCACACGACATAGATCATGAAAGAAGTGAGACTTTCCTAAGATGTTTTGTAGCCTCCTATTCATGGATGTGGCGAGCTTCACACCATTGAATAAGTCTCTACTTAACATGATATGTTAGAATCTCTAGGACTCTTCTAAACCTTGTGCTATGCTACTAAGTTTGTCACGACCCAAACTAGAGCCAAGTCGTGACATGAAGATCGGGATGCAAGGGACTCCAACCAAGCCATTTTAGTATACATCGCATACATAAGGTAAAGAAACATAGTAAAATAAGAGAAAGCAATAATTCAAGGTAATAAGTCTAAGGGATAGAATCAATCAACCAATATCCAACAATTCAAGGGAATGGGTCTAAGGGGTAGAATTAATCAACCAATGTCCAAATTGACTACAACATAATATCGTCTAAGCATGCCTCTAATCTATTCTTTGATTGGGGCTTAGGAAAAGCTTCTAGCTCACCCAAAATAATAGAAGAAATCAAGTAGTAGCAATATGAAAAAAGAGTTATTATCCTTGATAAGATGAGGACTCACCAACGCTTATATCTAGGCAACTCTAGCCATGAATAGGATGATCGTGAATATCATCCATCCCTACATTAAGAGACAATATAGGTAAAATATGTGTTAGTACATAGAAGATACTAAGTATGTGAGATATGAATGAATAAGTAAAGGAACATGAACAATATGTCATAAGATGCATGACAATAATAATGAACATGAGTAGGCTTAAAAGCATTTGAAAATATATGAAAACTCATGGTCAATGAATATCATAAAATTTCATCATAAAAATTTAAATTTCAACTTGTATGGGATAAGACCTTTAACTAAAATCATATACCATGCTATCTATAACATAGAATCTCATGTAACCGTTATCGAAAAGGGGGGCTACCTTACCAGGGTATACTTCTTCATGGTACTCAACTCAATTCAACTGTGCTATATGTGGATCCACTAGCTAGACCATGAAGGAAATCCTACACGAGCACTGTAGTTTGGGACTGTAGGTTGCTACTAGGATTCCCTTGGATTACTAACTAAGTTATCGGACCAAACCCCACCTAAAGGTTCTCTCGGTGCTTAGTCAATATCCCAACGGAAACTCATAAAACATAATCATAACATAATTGGGAAAGATAGTAACTACCCATCAATCCATCTTTGTAAAACATATTAGGAATAGGTCATTAACTTTACTAATTCATAAGAATCCATAACTTCGGTGAGAATTGTACTTACCATCATCTTTGACATGAGTATGTGAGAATTGGACTTATCACACCATAACAACTCTCTTTGATCATAACTTGATAATCACCATAACTTCATCATTAAAAATTATAATCTCAACTTTAAATCATAAAAACTTTCTTTAAACATCATTAAACTCATAATCAATTCATGAAAAATATCTTTAACTTCATAATCATAACTTGAAAATAGATTTATGCATAGGAATTCATAATTCAACTTAAACTCATCCAATTCATGTAAATACATGCTTAGAATAATCATTGATAATAATTTAAAATGAAATTGAAACAACCAATGCAATTCATCAAAACTAGGGTTCATAAATTAATTGAAAATTGAAAAAAACTTGAAAAAACTTTGAGGCTCCATAGATGAAAGGGACCCATGGATCAATCCCCATATACCTTGATTAAAATTACTCAAAATTGAAGATGAAACCTTGGTGAATTTTGAAACCCTAGCTTGATGCTTAGAGAAGAATCCTTGAGAGAATTGAGTTCCTTGCCTTAGAGATTTTTAGAAGAATGATTTAGAATGAGTGATATTTCAATAGATTGGGTAGATATAGTCTTAAAATTAGCCATAATTATGTCTAGGTTCATTAAACCAAACTTGGAATATGACACAAATGCCCTTTTTAAAACTGAAATTTTGACCCTACGAAATGACTCTAGGAGTCGTAGAAATTATGATGAGTTTTCAAGATGACTCATCTTTTAGGTATAAGAAATGGGTTTAAAATCAAGCCTCTAATGTTTTCAAATGAGTGAGTTTTACAACTTGTCTTCATGATGACGAATCGTCATTTGGACTCATCCTGCAGGTTCCAAAACCTGCAAACTTTAAGGATCTCTGAACTTTGGTTATGAGTCATTTCTATGTCTGATAAAAACTTCTACGAATCATCCTGTCAAGTCATAGACTTGACCTTCAAGAACTTCTGAAACATGGACCTCTGAAGTTGGGTTATGGGTCAATGTTATGACTCATCGAATGAACTACGCATTATAATGTTGACTCTTAGGACCTCTTATGAGCTTTGGTCCTGATCAACCCCCAAGACTCCCTCTATGACTTATCTCTACGAGTCAGAGAAATCTATACGAGTCATAGGGTGGGTCATAATACTGAGTCCAGTCCATTTTTTGAAGATTTTTACAATCATGGGGAATCAATCCATTCACAATAATGGGCACATGGAAGAACAAAGTCCATATTTTAGTTCATCCTTACATAATTGGAAGTTACAGGGAACGAACAAAACTCTATGGAATGGCTTGAAGACCTTGAACCATAGCGTTCTTTCTTCTCTCCAATCGCTTCTCTCAAACGTTCTAAGTGATAATAAGAGGAAAACCCTATTGGATAAGTTAAAAGACTGATTTTAGGTCCCTAAACGTGTAGGGTTCAGTTGGAAAAAATAGAAAAAGACCGGAATGCCCTTTATTAAAACTGGGTGGTCACCTTCATGAAAGGCCACCATGGTCTGTATTACTCACCATGTCCTGTGGTAAGGTCGTGGTTCTTGACTTGATCTCTGTAGGGAGAGGTTGACCTTCACGGAGTCTATGATGGTTTGTGGTGGTCGTGAAGGCTCTCGTGAAGTCAAACCATCCCAAAGGTTCAGGGGGTTCATATTCACGTACCTCTTCACTGTCCATGATCCCCATTATGGCTCTTGATCCCCACTGGTGGTGGTTTCTAACTTTGGGGTCTTGGGGGGTAAGGATCACAGACGGGCTCCATGGTCCGTGGTGCTCACTACGGTTCATCCAGCCTATCATGGTACTTCCCTTGCCCCTTTTTCCCTAAAGGCCAGGCACATTCACAGATCCTCTTCATGAGCTGTGGTGCTCAATATAGCCTATGAAACATCTCATGGTCAGCCTCTGATGCAAGTCTTTAGATAATTCAGAGTAAGTTTAGGGTAGGGACTTCAGGAGTGTTACATTAGGACCTACAGTAGAAATATTAAAATAGACTCCGTGAAAAGGTTCATTTGATCTTACTAGATTTGTGTCCCAAGATATGATACAATTTGATGCTCGAAATTGAAGAAATCATCCCATAGAATTAATTCACCTTTAAAGCAATATTCAAGAGCTAAGGTAACCTACTCCGAGTAGAAATTACCTCAAAACGAATCTCGTCAAACTTCTCCAAACACTTTTGTATGAATCCATGCCAATTTCATACCCAATGCAACTTGAATCACTAAAATCAGAGGTGTATAGTTCTCAAAATCACGAGTTGAACATAGGTAAATAGGCTGAGTTTGTGTCTATATTTTAACTAAAAGACAAGATAAAATTGTTCTCCATGAACCTGTAGGAAGAGGTCCGTGAATGCAAAAACCATACCTAAATAGCCTTCACCAACCAGCACTCCACGAATGTGGACCTAGTGTCGAGAACATGGAGGAGGATCTGCCTAGCCTCCGTCTGGTTAATTATTCATTAGTTAAATTTTTTTATTTATGGATTATTTTACCATAATTTCATCTTTATATTTTTACGATTGAATAACTAATCAGAATTAGTTAAATTTAATAAATAGTTAATCGATAAGAATCTATGAGTATAATATCTAGACTAAAATTCTTATATTGCTTGTCTGATCGCATGCGCTTATGTGTGCATTTGGACATAACAACGATTCTGAGACAATCCAATATTTTAATGCTAGTTTCTATATGAGTAATAAATATAATAATATATGATACTAGACATAACAATATATAGATTGGAGAAGGATCTAAAATATTCTTAAATTATTGGAATGGATACAAAATATCCTTTGTTAACCTACTGGCCATGAAATGCCCTTAGGGGTTAACCTTCGTGGCTCTTTTATACACTTTTTACAAATGACCCTATAGTTCATTTAATTATCCTTGTCATTTAATATATAGCATTATCTGATTCTTTAGAAAACTTAATTACTGAAATTAATTTAATTCAACCCAAATTCGGATCCACCAAAAACCAAAAAACCGACCCAACTAAAAACCCAATTATTATAAAGGGGGGACATCCATTAACCTAAAATATTTCCCATCTTCTTAATTGTTGCGGTGTTCTTCTTCCTCTCTTGTTATTAGGGTTCTTCAAAAGCCCTTATTATCTTCCGTTATTTTTCTAGAATACATCCCTTAATGAGGATAATATTTTTGTTTGAATGTCAGCATCTTCTTCTGTTTCTTCCTCTCAACAAGTTGAGTTCCCTACATGTAAGTGTGGATAATAGGAAAATATTTTACTGCTACAATCTCTGAGAATGGTGGAAGTCGATTCTTCAAACATTGTCATCCTGCCTCATTATCTTGTAGTTATTGGAATTAGATCGATAGTAAACTTTCAATTCATATGTCATTGATGATTCAAAATCGAAAAACTTAATTGGATTCAATTATAAATGAAATATATCAGTTGAAGAAGATCTTGAAGGATATGGGTGGCATTGAAACTCATAAATCTAACAATGATTAAGACTTGAATGAGCAGAATTTTTTGAAAATTTCATATTCGGAGGATAAAGTTTCAAAATTGGAGTTGAAATCATATTGAAAGGTCTAATTTGAAGAACTTGAATGAGAATGTATCTAAGTTGGAGTTGAAAGTGCATCAATTGAGAAGTTTGCTTCTAATCAGTTGGGGTATTATTGTTGGGTTTGTAGCTGTCAAGTTGATGTAGTGAGGTGTTGCTTGCTTCTAATTTCTTGGATTGTTAGTATAATTAGTTGGTTAGGTTAGTTGTATGAATGTTTTGTAATGTAATGTTTGTAGTGTAAGCAATGTGCAGGTTAATTTTGATGTAATATTTATAATGTTATCATTATTGGTGTTTTGCTTACTAATGTCATATTATCAAGAATTACTAATATAATATAATGTTATCAAGAATTTTTGCATTATTACTACATTCTATGTTGGAAAAGCTTTGCAACTCACAGAAAATATAAAGCAACAATATACAAGACATCTTCATTGATAGCTACTAATGACATTGTCATATATTTTGTAACACACAAACTATTACAATCACCTGTTCAAGATAGATTAACATAAAAAAAAAGTAAAATATTAAGTTTCATTATGCCATTACATAACACTAAAAAATAAAAAAATAAAAATAATTACCACATAATTCAGTGACTTCTTTCCTAATGCTTTCCACCCCTCTTTGACTTCAATTTGCCAATTTTTTTCTCCTTTTCAACTATCAACTAATTTGAAGTCATAGTTGCTTTCCCTTTCCAAGCCAACTTCCTTGGTGAGTATGGAAGATTAGTAGGCATACTCACACAATTTTCATCTCCTTTGAAGCCAATCCTCTTAGTATCAGTTGTTCGAATCTACATTATTTTGGCTTGAAGCCTAGTTCTAGTTTCAAATATTATCTTTGGCCTTAGAATTGACTATTTATCCTCATCTTCAAGTTCACCTTCTTCCTCATCAACAATTGTACTTGAAGGTGAAACATGTTGCTCATCCTCAAATTCATCAGTATCTACATTTCTCTTTGACTTTGAAGGTCCAGTAGGTTTCTTACTGATTGTCTTTGAATTTGAACGTCCAACAGGTTGGATGCTCTATTGGCTAATATGTTGCCTGAAAGATGAAATAAATCCAGGAGTAGGCATGAACATATTGTTAGATTTTTGACTGGCTTGGGGTGCTGGCATTGGCACATCTTGGGCTGGTTGTTTTGATCTTTGAAGCTACAAAAATTGACAAAGTAGTTAGATATTGAATATATTAGTGTAAATATTAACGAAGTAAAAAACAATACTTACCATATGACATCTTATTTGGTTGTGACATGTTGCACTACAATGCCCACATGTCATTTTTAGTCCTTTTCTTGAAGCTGGCCATACTCCTCCCACTTCCTTGCCTCAACCTTTTCCTTTTTTTAAGACTTTTCCTTTTTTTTCTCTCTTAAATTTTGGCCTGCCTATCATTCTATGTATTTTGTGTGGCTCCAAAGCAAGAGAAGGATACATTTTCCAAAACTTTTCACCTCTAACAAATTGTATTTTATGCATGTATACCAACATGTAAGCTTCTTTGGAACACTGCAAATTCAATTGATCCAATAGTTCTTGCTTGTCATGAAGATATGCTTTAATGGAATGAGAACATGGTATATCAATCAAGTGTCATGTCCTACGTGTGCACTTGTTCCTATCAAGATTCACCACATACCTATCTTCACGCTCAACTACCTTATGCCCTTGATCTCTATTAGATTGAATTTGACTGTATTGTGCAATGATTTGAAATTATTATACAACTCCATGTCACATCAACTAAAATCTTCTCTCCAATTTTTACCTTCTTCTTCAAGATATTTTAACCTATTTATAATCTATATGTATAGAGAGAGATAAACAATGATATTATGGTAATATAAAACAAACAAACAGTGACATTAAGCTAATCTATAAATACAATAGTCATATTAAGCTAACATATATAAAGATAGTAAGATAGCTAATATAAAAGATGACAAAAAGTAGATTAAGCTAACCTACATATACAATAATAACATTTAATTAATATAAAATAATGAAAAACAATGAGATAAAGCTAATATAAAACAAAAAAATAAAGGCATAAAGTTAATATAAAACAGTGGCAGATTACCTTGATTCTAATATCTTCTGACATGTTGATTATTGCCACAACCTGATTTTTCGAGTCATGATGACACCTACTATAAACCACCAGTAGGTAAGATAATTTGTATCCTAAAACTGCGAGTAATGGGATTAAGGGTAGAAACAAAAAAAACAAACAAATAATAGAAATTACCAAAGAATGAATAGAAGCAAGTCAAAAAAATATATATACAATAAAAGATCCCTCTAAGAACCTAAAATTCACATGTGCTGAGCTACTACAAAATAGATACAAGTTCCAAAATTAGATCATAGAAACAAAGACTTGTCTCAAAAAGAAAAAACTAGTCAACTATATACAGCTGGAGACTGTAGATCCAAAATTGCCATGTGCTCACTCTCGCCTCTGATGTAGACTATAACTAGCTTGAATCAGTATTGGTAACTAGTGCTCGGACCTGCATCATGAAAAAAGGTGAAGAGTGTAGTATGAGAATCAAAATAACAGGTGTCCAGTAGGCATCATAGGCCGACTAAGCTTGAAAAGCAAAATTAATATGAAAAGATAGAATCTAGGAGTAAGGTTTAAAATGAATGTAAGGGAAAACACACATGAGTGTAAAGAACAAGAAGAAATTAAGTACAACTAACTAAACCTAACTAGGCCCCCATAAGCCCAGAAGTTACACTCGTGTACAAGTTTAAATAAAAATTCTAGTGGACCCCTATAAGCCCTATGGTATAAGAATAACTAAAACTACTAGGAATATGAAAAGGTGCATCCAGAGCCAAAAAACTTAGCCCAGAAGTTGAAATATGTATAGACTCCAAGTAACTAATAGTAATAGACAAGTTAAGCAGTCCAGCACCCGAACATCGAACCACGGATGAGTCTCAAAAGGGAAATAGTCCGAAGCCAAAGAGAGTCAATAATAGTCCTTAAATAACCTATAAGACAGTGTTACAAGCTGAAAACGGGTATGATGTCACTTGTCCTATCCCACAAGGACAAGTCAGCCTAAACCCAATAATTAGAAGAGATACTACGAAAACACTATGTATAACAAGTAAACAAAAGCGGAAGTCTTAAATAATCCCAAATAACTCCCAAAAACCTGGCTGTTACATGTACAAGTCACTAATAAATGTGAGATAAAAGAAAATACAAGTCTCAAATGTCTTTGTATCTCAAATAGAATAAAGCATAAAGTAAAAAAGGACAAGGGAGATCATCGAGCGTCAATCAACTAACTTTTTAAGTCATCTGAAGCCTCAGAGGATAATGGATATCTCAAACTCAGTATCTGGGCTCAGAACCTACACAAGTGTAGAAGAAAGGAGTGAGTACCAACCAACACGGTACCCAAAAAGTCATCTAACTAAACAAAGCAAATCTAAAGAATACTTGAACATCTTTCCTCCCAACCGAACCTCCATAACTGCAACTTGCACAGAAAACTAGCCCAACATAGATTTTACAATACAAAGTCTAATATGTTCCACAATCACAGTTAAGTCATCACAAGACATAAACCACAAGTAGTACACTACTCAATCACAAGAGTCAATACACCACAAATAAGTATGGAAGGATGCTCATTCACAATCAATAATAAGCATCAGTCACATTCGTCGGCAATGACCTCAGAATCAGACACTTATCGAAGATGACCTCGGCATCACACTCTCACTGAAAATGATCTCGACATCACACTCTCGCCTAAAATAACCTCGGCATCATACTCTCGCTGAAAATACACTTGGCATCACACTCTCGATCTCAAAATAATGTCCAAGAACAAAATGCAATTCAAAATATTCACACAATAATGAGAAAATGACAACCTCCAATAATTCACAATCACAATGAGCCTATCAAGTCATATCATAATATTAACGTCAATGTCAATATCAAGCATTTCACACTTTTCAATCACGATCATAACAATACATTATATTTTTACTAAACCCGTTCATTTATTAAGATCAATTCATATGTATACATAACCCATCAGCTCATTCCCGTTACTCCCCAATATATACAAGAAAGTAAATTTGGAAGTTCACTTGCCTCAAATAATCAAGCAATCACTTCGGAACTTGAGCCTTCCCCTTTCGTTGGGCTTCTAAATCAATGTAATATAGTCGAATAAATAATCACGATAAGATTTCAAAACTAAAAACACCCATATTACTGTATGTCTAGTCTAGACCCAAAAATTCACCCAAATCTATAAACAAGTCTTAAATATCAATCCTGGGGTTAAGTCTCAATTTCCTCCAAATATCATAAAATTGATGGTATTCATATAATACAATACACCTAATATTTAATGACCTATCTCAATATATCAAAATATGAATTATAATTAGATGATTAAAATACAAATCTGGAAAAGGTAAAACTGTATGCTAACTCACGAACACTAACACACTTGCAGCACCTCAAGCATACACCATATATTCCTATATTCTAATGTGCCATTATAAGCAGTCATTACCCACTTATACCCTCAATCACTTCATAATCATTAATTAATAAAGAACTTCAAGACTTTTTTCCCCTAGAAAACATGAATCAAACGCTAGCTATTGCAACATTCCAAATCCCATACTCCACTCTTCAATTTATATTAATTTACGACTACCTCTTATCATATATACATAGCACAATTACTGCTAACCAATTGCTAGAGGAAATAGAGGTAACCTTACCTAATCGTTCCTCTATGTTCGCCATCGTCTGTCGCAGATGAGTTCCTTTCACTTTTTCTTTTCTTTTCTAAAATTCTTATGTATTAAAATTGACAAATCCTCCTAACTTATTTTAATAAATATGGGACAAGTCATATAGGGTATTAAATAAATTATAAATTTAGCCCACCAACTAAATTAATTATCTAAAGTTACCCCTCAACCAATTAACCATAGTTATCGAATAGTCCAAAATATCCACTAAAAAATAATGAAAAGCGTCTTTTATGAAAGAGAGAGAAATCATTCTCAAAATAACCTAATGGGTCATTATATTATCCACCACTAAAAACCATGTTCTTCCTCGAACATAAAGAAAAATGAAGTACTTGGAGCTTTGAAAAGATAGGGATATCTGGCATGCATGTCAGCTTCTGTCTCCCAAGTCGCCTCTCCGATTGAACGGTGCTTCTACTTTACCTTCATTGAAGCTATCTCCTTGGTCCTAATATTACAAACCTATCTATCTAGAATAGCTATAGGCTCTTCCTCAAATGTCAGATCTGGACTCAACTCCACTGAATCGAGTGATAACACATGAGACTCATCCAGAACATACTTTCGGAGAATGGAAACATGAAAAACGTTATGCACAACCGATAAGCTAGGTGGCAAGCCTAATCTATAAGCCACCTCTTCGACCCACCCTAAAATCTCAAATGGTCCAATGACTAGAGGGTCGAGCTTTCCCTTCCTCCCAAACCGCATTACACTCTTTAGGGGAGACACTCAAAGCCATACATGATCACCCTCCATAAACTCTAAGGGTCGAACCTTCCAATCTGCATAACTCTTCTGCCAACTCTGAGTCATTAACAACCTACCCTGAATCCTCTGAACCTACTCCATGTCATCTCTAAGCAAGTCTGTATCTAAAGAATCCATCTCAGCCTAATCAAACCATCCAATCAGAGTACCCAAACCATGTTTTAATGCCTGACAAAAGTGCTAAGTAAAAAAAAGAATCCCGATCTGATACGATGGGTTTCTAGACACCATAAAGCCGAACTATCTGATTGATATACAATTGGGCTAGCTTTTCTGCTATGTACTTCACTCGAATTGGAATGAAATAGGCAGACTTGGTCAGTCTATCAACAACCACCCATATAGGATCATAACCACCCACGGAGGGGGGGAAACCTACCATAAAGTCCATGATGATCCGCTCTCACTTCTAAGTAGGAATAGGCATCCTCTGACTCACACCTCTGGGCCGCTGGTACTCACACTTGACCTGTTGACGGGTCAAATGTCTAGACATAAAATCTGATATATCTTTCTTCATACCCCACCACCAGTAATGCTGGGTCAGATCATGATACATCTTTTAGCTACTCTTGGATAGATAGAATACCGCAAACAATGAGTCTCCTCCAAAATAAGTTAAGTCAAATTACCCACCTTAGGTACATAAATTCTTCCACCAATCCTTAATACACCTTTCGAATCAAGTACCGCCTCCTTAGCTTTACCTCTCAATACTTTGTCTCTAATGATACATAACTTCTCATCCTCAAACTACCTCTCTTGAAGCTGCTCAACTAAGGAGGAACATGCCTCCACAAAGGCGAGAACACCAACATCCTATGAAATCTACAATTGAACAAGGTTATTTGCCAACCTTTGAACATATCTAGCCAATGGTCGCTCTTCAACTTGAATCGCCGCAAGACTCTCTATAGTAGAGGACTTCCTACTCAAGGAATCTTCCACCATATTGGCCTTTCCTAGGTGATACAAGATAGTCATGTCATAGTCCTTCAACAACTCAAGCCATCTATGTTGCCTTAAGTACAGATCCTTTTGACTGAATATATATTTAAGACTCCTATGATCGGTGATTACCTCGTAATGCACACCGTATAACTAATGATGCCATAACTTAAGCAAGAAGACAATGGCCTCTAACTTTAAATTATAAGTAGGATAGTTTTTCTTATGGGCCTTCAACTGTCTCGAAGCATATGCAATCACTTTTCCCTTTTGCATCAACACACTACCTAAGCCAACACCGAAAGTATCATAATACATAGTAAAGCCCACACCCTCCTTGAGTAGAGTCAATATAAGAGCCAAAGTCAATAAATTCTTGATCTTTTGGAATCTCTCCTCATACTCATCGGACTAATGAAAATCCATGATCTTCTGAATCAATCTAGTCAATAGAGCTGCAATAGTGGAGAAGCCTTGCACGAACCATCTTTAGTAACCTGCCAACCCGATAAAACTTTGAATCTCAGTAGCGGAAGTAGGTCTCATCTAGCTCTTAACTGCCTGAATCTTGGCCGAATCCAGTCTAACACCCTCTTTGGACACTATGTGCCCCAAGAATGCCACTGAATTCAGCCAGAATTTGCACTCAGAGAACTTTGAATACAATTTCTCCTCCTTTAATCTTTGTAATACTATCCTCAAGTGACGAACATGATCCTCCTCAGTCTTTGAATATACTAAGAAGCCATTAATGAATACTATCACAAAGGAATCCAAGAACGGGTGAAATATCCCATTCATCAACTCCATAAAGTTACAGGAGCGTTAATCAACCTAAAGGACATCGCCAAGAACTCATAATGGCCATAACGAATCCTAAAAGCTATCTTAGAGATATCAGATGCCTTAATCTTTAGCTGATGATAACTGAACCCCAAGTCTATCTTAGAAAACAATGTTGCTCCCTAAAGCTGATCAAACAAATCATCAATGCGGGGACATGGATATTTTTTCATGATAGTCACTTTTTTCAACTGCCTATAATCAATACACATCCTCATAGTCCCATCCTTCTTCTTTACAAAGAAAATTGGTGCACCCCAATGTGACACACTAGGGAGAATAAACACCTTACTCAACAAGTCTTGCAACAGATCCTTCAACTCAGCCAGAGCCATTATGATATGGAGGAATAGAAATGGGCTTAGTTCCCATCTCTAAGTCAATTGCAAAATCAATGTTATCCAAAGGAACACCACAAAGATCAATAGAAAATACATTGACAAACTCCTTAACTACCGGAATAGTCTCCATAGGAGGTGACTCAATACTACTATCCCAAAGGAAGGCCAAATAAGACACACACCCTCTATCTATTAGCCTCTGAGCATGAATTTATGAGATAACCTGACTAGGATATGAGCCACTAGTACCCTTCCACTCAATCTTCGAAGCACAAGGTATCACTAAGATAACAGTCTTAGCATAATAATTAAGAATAGCACAATAAGGAGAAAAGACAATCCATACCCAATATAACATCAAAATCTACCATCTCCTAGATAATCATGTCTACCCATGTATCGTACCCAGCCAAAGAAACAAGACAGGATTAATACACTCTATCCACCACTAAGAATTCACCCATGTGTATGGAAACATGTACAGTCACAAGCATACAATCACATATCAAATCAAACCCAGTAGAAAAATAAGTAGACACATAAGATAAGGTAGACCCTGGATTAAATAACACTAACATAGGTCGATGATAGACAGGGACAATACCTATGATTATAATATCTAAAGCCTCAGCCTCGGGTCTTCTAAGAAAATAATAACACTGGGCACCTCTACTACCTCCAGTCTGAATAACAATACTACAACCAGAAGCTCTACCACCTCTACTTGTCTAACCTCTGTCCCGACCTCTAGCTAGAGGTGCCATATCTTTATCTAGAGCAGATGAATAAGTATGATATGGTACAGAATGGGTCTAAATAGGGAATTGACATACCATAAGGCCTGGATCCCTACATCCAAAACAAGACCTTAGTATGATAGTCTGTAGCTATGTACTAAATGAACCACTATGGCCACCTCAGCCAGAACTATGAGAATCACGAGACATCTAACCACTATCAGCTGTTGGTATGGATGTATGCACGGGCCCATGATGATGGTAAGAACCACCATCTTTATGCAAACCCTTGCCTCTAGATGAAGAACCAAAAAACTGACCAGAATTATGGGCCCTATTGGGGTCCCCAAACACCTCTCGAACTATCAATTCTGCCTTTTTAGCGATGCTCACTATGGATTGGAAGGAGACCCTCTTACGAGCCAATTTGAACATATAGGATCTAATAGAAAAAGTCAAATCCTTCACAAATCTATGGACCCTCTACATTGGAGGGTAGAGAATCATATACTATACAAGTATGGTGTCCAAAGTTCTAAGCAAAATCAGAGGATGGCAGACTAAAGTGTTGAGCTATGGAGGCAGAGCAACATTGGTGAAATCAGTGCTGCAATCACTACCAATCCACTTGCTGTCTGCAATCAGACCTACTACTACCACTATGAATCAGATCAAAGGCCTCATAGCTGACTCTTTCTAGGGGTGGGACAAAGAGAAGAAAAAATATCACTGGGCATCATGGGAGACTCTCAGCTATCCTGTAGAGAAAGGGGGTATTTGTATAAAAACTATACAAGATGTGTGCTTAGCTTTGCAGTACAAACAATGGTGGACCTTTAGGTCAAAAAAGATATTATAGGGAGAATTTCTGAAGGCTAAGTACTGCCAAAGAGCTCATCCAGTGATAAAAAAATGGGACACAAGTCAGTCTATTATATGAAAGCACATGATGGATAGTAAAATTGATATTGAGCCACATATACACTGGCACATCAGCTTAGGTATATGCAACTTCTGGTAGGATGATTGGCTGGGTATTGGCCCCCTAGCTTATCATAATAACCATCTACCTAGACTCAATAATAGTAGAGTATCTGAATATATTGAGAATTAGGGAGTGGAATGTGTAGAAAATTAGAAAATATGCCCCTCCTCAACTGGTGCAGCAAATCCTAAACACTGAGATAGACTATCAACTTAACACAACTGATCAAGCATGCTGGAAGTTGACTTCACATGGTAATTTCACTTCCAAATTAGCCTGGGAACAAGTTAGGAAGAAATGAGCCAAGACCCTGACTGATGGATGCACTTGGCACACTAACATTCCCTTCAAAGTGTCTTTTTTACTATGGAGAACTCTGAGACAGAAACTCCCCACTAATGATAAACTTGTCCAATTTGGAGTAGTACTAGCAGCATGTTCTTGTTGCCACAGACCAGGAATGGACAATGTAGATCACATATTTGCCTCTGGAAATTTTGCCAAGCATATTTGGCAACAATTCTCTAGCTCATGGGGGATAATGCAAGGGACCTGCCCCTTGAGAAGCATCCTGATAAAGTGGTGGACTTTCTAGTTTGAGAATTTTTAAATAAAGCAAAAAGCTCATACCTTAACGAACGGCTTCCCAAACTTGCTGAAAATTGTCTTCAAAAGCTCTATACCGTGCTGAAAATTGGTGGGGTTGTTTGCTTCATTTCCTTGCTGCCCCATTAAGTAGTTTACTCTATTAAACACTATTATTTAACCATAGGATACCTAAATAATTAATTCACGGAACAAACATGGAGGCCCTACCTTGTTGCAGCCAAGCCGTAGCTCTCTCCTTTGTTTCTCTCAAGTTCTCTCAACTTTTCTTAAGTATCTGATGAAGAATGAGAGTATTTTTAGCAACTTATACACATATATATCCTTCTTTGGAGAGGAAAACGTGGCAACCCCCTAGGGGTGACATGTGGCAGCCCCTAGGGCGCCACCTCAACTATGCGGACAATCCAAAGTTGCCATGTAGCAACATGGGGTCCACTCCAAGAAGGTGCGTCACCTACTTGTCACCTACTTGTTATCTACTTGCTTCATATCCGTGGGTTCATAATCTCATCATACTTTAAGAGCCTATGTATTCCTTGCTACTTTAGCTCGATGTGTGCTCAAGTAGCTTAATTACATAGGACATCCAAGTTGGTAGCTTATGCAAGTAGATCGAGTCCTGCGACCCATTACTTCACCTCCAACTCCTTCCGGATTCTTATAACCTTATTTCCAATCTTCCTTATTATGGGGTATCTTATTCTCCTTTCCGTAGAGTTATTTGATAGTGTGGTAGACATTCTAGGTCACTTGGAAACTTTTAAGAAGCTTAAGAAAGTATTCCAAAGTACAAAAGTATGGTACATAACAACAATCATCTTCATAGAACGATTATTAGTCAGGTTTCTCAAATAATCAAGAAAATCAACATCATATTTACCCAAATGATCATTCTTTTCAAGAATTGAAAGATCACTATCATCAATTGGATAGTTAGCACAATCTTCACTCAACCACATATTCTTAATAGATTTTGGAACATAGGATAACATGTGAATTTTAATCTTACCATCCTTCCTTGCAAGCACATCAAATAACAAAGGAGCCTTAGTCATGTTGTAAGTTCCAACACTAGGTGGACTCAAATTGACTTTACTGGAAGAGTCAATCCGGTCATCTATATGATCAACTAATGTTTGCAAACTCACAACAAGGACATGGTCATCATGAAACAAAGTATTATCAAGAGTATCGCATGATAAAGAATCATTTTGTCTAAATAAAGACAAGCCATCACTCACACTTGGTTGGTCACTAGTCACACCATGACTTTTTAAGTTTAAAAGAGTATAAAAGTTAGTGTTGTTACCTTGATGTTCATAGGAGTGAGTCCCTTCACATTGCTTATCAACATGGGAGTAGATTTTCTCCCTTGGAAGTATTTGCTCATGATCCACATAAATTGGTAATGTGTACTCTCTTTTTTTAGGCCAAGCTTCTTCAACTAAGACCTTACTCATCAAACTGTTAGGGATAGTAATACCTTTTCTATCATATGGGTCTTGTTCACCATCCTTATTAATTTTAAACTTATCATCTTCTTGGTTTTCTTTTTCATAACCCCCATCTTGTCCTCCTTCTCCTCTAAGAAACAATTCCTCTCCTTGCACAAGAACATTCAAATAATTGGGGCACTCACCATATCATATGACCCCTTCATCGGCAGTTGTGACATTGAATACCTTTATGGGACTTGGTTGGTAGCCATATTGAAAGTCTCGAATATTCACCAATCATCTCAAATTTGAAAAGTCATCAAGACAAATATCAAGGTGAAGAGCACAGGTGTAGTGCTGACCAAAATGAGGATCCTAAAGTGTTGCAAGAACAATATCAGCAATAATTTCAACTCAATAATCAAAAGAATGATATGCAAATAATTGATAGTGCAAAGAAGAGGGACTTTGGTTCAAACACTGATGAAATCTACCTAGGAACTGAAGAGCAAAGTTCCAGTCAAGGTACTGCAGAACTCCAAGGTAAGTATTCTAAATTACTTAACCAAGTTTCATTGCAACATACTAATTATGTTAGCAATAATGTTCAAATACTTGCTAAGTCTATAGAACCAAATGTTGAGAGTCTGAGTTGCAAGAACCTGCAAACTGGTGCTGTTGTTGATAATTCTGTACAAGGGATAGATGGTAATACTGTGAATTGTGAGGGCAATTTGATGAAAGCCATGGGAGCTCAGTTGCATCCTAATGCAAATGAGCACCATGGTACTGCTGCAACTAACTTTATGCAGCTTCCAGTTCATTTTGTTGATCTTGTAGATAAGCACAATGAGCAGGGGAACACATCCACTGGAAATGGGCATACAAACAAACAATCTGCACAGGTGTCTAAGGATGTCCAAAGACCTTATATCCCTAATAGCAATCCTATGAGAGTATCAAATAACTTAGAAAGGTATAACTCCAATAATCCAGCTACTGCTAACATTAGAAACAAGACTAGCCACACAAATCCTAACCTAATTGTCACTCAAACTAAGCCTCCTAATAATAATATACCTATCCCTCCTAATCCTGTCATCCCTCACACTTTGGCTACTAAATTGAGAGCTCAAGAGGCCATGAAAGCTGATGATATTGATATTACCCCTCCCAAAATTACTACAAAATAGGGCTATCCTGCTGTAGTATTTACAAAACAAGATTTTATGGTGAATCTAGCAACTGACTGTAAGTATACACTAG